>NC_056729.1:1732134916-1732294916 GCF_019279795.1 Protopterus annectens | reverse complement strand
TCATCACATTTGGGTTATCCCTGCCAGGGTAGCCCTTGGCCAGCCCAAATACCAGAGGCTTAGTATTTCTACATCGGTTGCTGTTGCTTTAGGACTGACATCAGGTCATCAGTAGTATAAAGTAAGGCAGCCGATGCCATTACATTAGTTTTTCTTGCCCTAACCTGTCAGGAGCACCCATGTAGGAGCCAGGTTCTGGTGGAAGAACCCCACCAGTAGAAAGTAAATACCAAAATGTCACTTGTAAGGAAAGAGAAAAAAAAAAAGAAAAAAGGGGGCTGGAGTGAGGGAAACCAGGACTGCAACAGTGAATAGCTGCCAAATTGAGTGTCTGCAATTGAGGATGCATGAATTCTCCTTCCCTTTGGGTCAGGAGGTTTGGAATCTGAGGAAGATGCCATGGTGGCAGTGGGGACAGGCTGCACAGCAAGGGGTACTAATGCTGGTGAGGCCAGTCTGCAGCTATAAGGATTGTCCTTGCTTTTTCCTCCTTTATCTTGAGCAGCACCCTGGGGATGAGAGGTAGTGGAGGAAAGGCATAGACTGATAGACTTGACCCATAGGAAGGACAGGGCATCCACTTTCCAAGCCATGCAGTGATGCTCCCTGGTACAGAATTTGCTGAGGTGATGGTTGGTGTGGGAGGCAAAGAGGTCGACCTTCGGGGTGCCCCACTTAGTTATTAGGGTGAAGGTTTTTCTGTTGAGTTGCCACTCATGTGGGTCCAGAAGATTTATGCTTAATTGGTCTGCTAGAGAGTTGCGGGAACCTGGTAGGAATTGTGCTAGCAGGTTGAGTTGCACGGCAGAGGCTGTGTGCCAAAGGGTCATGGCCAGCCTGCATAGAGGGTAGGAGTGAGTCTCTCCCTGCTTGTTGATATACCACATCACAGTGGTGTTGTCTACTTTGATCAGGACAGCCCCTGGGGAGAGAAGGGGCTTGAAAGCTATCAAGGCATGATGTGCAGCCATCATCTCTTTTTGGTTGATGTGCAGATGGATTTGCTGTGGGCTCCATTGGCCCTGTATGCACCTGCCATCCAGGTGTGCATCCCAGGCATAGTCTGATGCATCTGTTGTGAGGGTCTGGGTGGTGGGCGGTGATGAGAAAGGTAGTCCCTTGTGGGAAAATGCTGTTGCCCACCAAAGAAAATATTTTTTGAGGTAAGGGATTATAGGTAGAAGAGTCTCCAGGTCTTGAGAGTGTTGGCACCAAAGGCTCTTTAGGTACCACTGAAGTTTCCTCATATGCAGTCTGGCATATGGAATGAGTAGCATGCAAGATGCCATGAACCCCAGGGGCTTGCAAGATTTTCCTTGCAGATAGATGGGGCCTGGTGGCTAGTTGAGAGAAGTAGGCTGTCAGGAAAATTTGCTTTTCTGGTGTAAGGAATGCCATCTGGGATGCTGGGTCAAGGCTTGCTCCCAGGAATATAATCCTTTGGGTGGGCACCTGTTTGGATTTCTTTTCGTTGATAGTGTACCTTAGGGAGGTTAGTAGGGACTTTACAAAGGTCAGGTGCTTGAGCAGCTTTTCTTGGCTGTCTGCCTGAATTAGGCAGTCATCTAAGTATGGGTAAATCTGGATATTCCTTTGTCTGTAAAAGGCAATGGCCGGAGTCAGACATTTTGTGAAAACTCTGGGAGCAGTAGATAAGCCAAAGGAAATTGCAGGGAACGGAAAGTGCTGAGATCCAGCCCTGAAAAAGAGATCTTTCCTGCATGAGTCCCTGATAGGAATCTGGAGGTAGGCCTCTTTTAGATCCAGGGTGGCTAGCCAAGTATCCTTGGAGAGCATGGGTAGCAGCTGCTGGAGGGTGAGCAATTTGAATTTTGGGATCACCGGGAAGGTGTTTAGAATGGATAGATTGAGGATGGGGTGCCAGGTGCCCTCTTTCCTGGGTACCAGAAAAACTCTGGAGTAGAAACCTTGGCCTTTCTGTTCTGCAGCAACGTGGTCTACTGCCCTCACAGAGAGTAGGGAAAGGACTTGCTTTTGCACCTCTGCCCACTGGTTTGGAGGTAGATCTGGGAACCCTTTTGGGGTTGGAAAGGTGTGGAAAGAAAATTTGTATCCATGGGACACTATGTTGAGAACCCAGCAGTCACTGGTAATGGTAGCCCAGGTGCTTACGTGAAAGGAGAGTTTTTCTCCAAGGGGTAAGTGAAGGTGGGCAGAGGGAGGGGGTTGAGGTGAGTCATTGTGAGTGTTTACCATAAGGGGGTGGCTTAGAACTCCCTGGTTTTGAAGTGGAGGTAGTCCACTGCTTAGATCACTACATTCCTTGTAGCTGCTGTCTATGGGGTCTGGTTCCCCGGGGTCAGGGCTGAAAAGGATTAGAGGGAGAAGGAACGGACCAGTGCTTGGTGGGACAATGTGTGCTGAACCTGGGTGGCTGGACCTGTAAAAATCCTTAACTGTCTGCATAGATTTTGCTTTTTTTTCCATCTATTTTAAGACCTCTTCTACCTTGGTGCCAAATAAGTTGTCTTTGTGCAAGGGGGCATCCAACAATTTAGATTTGACATGGTCTGACAAGGGCTGTTCCTTAAGCCATGCATGCCTTCTATGATAGATCCGGTGACTGCTGCCCTGCAAGAAGCTTCTAGGGCATCAAAACCACAGTGTAAGGTGTGTTTAGTCACTTGACTTGCAGAATGCATTAATTCTTGTAACTCATTAGATTCTGCACAAGCAAGAAAGGAAGACATTTTTTGTTTGAGGACTTCCAGGGTATGTTGCTGAAATTTTAGCATATGGAGCTGACAATTTAGTGCCCTGATAGCAAGAGTAGCTGAGGTGTATACTTTTTTACCCCATCTGTCTAGTGCTCGGGAATGGCTATCTGAGGGGGTGGGACTCTTAGTAGAGGTTGCTTTAATTCCTTTAGGCCCTTAAGAAATAATCTCAGGGTCAGCAGTAGGATTTTTAAAAAGAAATCTGTGTGAGTCAGGGACTCTTGTACCTGTCTCGTTTTCTGGTTGCAGGAGGGAGGGTGTCAGGAGTCAAAGTGGATTCCAGGAAAACATTATCCACAATATCCAGGACTGGGGGGATGGCCAAGGGTCTGTGCTGTGGAACATCTAAGAATTCCCTGAGTCTCTTTTTAGACTGAAGATAGTCCTGACTCTCCCATTGGAAATGCTCCCTTAAGATATGAAGGGTTTCCCCAAAGGAAAAATCCTCTGGGGAAGAGGCTGAAGGGATGGAATCCTCTGCATCAGAATCCTCATAAGTTGAGAGGGGTTGCATGTCTTCATATTCAGATGCATCAGAGTCATCAGACTCTTGTTCAGACAAAACTACAGGGGACAGATCTCTTTTCCTTTTGGAGGGGGTAGCTTGGCTTCCCCTGATCAGCATGATAAGGTCTTCCACCATTTTATGCATTTCAGACTGAGGCAAGGAAGCAGGTGCCTGAGACTGGGTCGTCAGTTTCTTGGGTGTGGTTCATACCCTGGGCCTAAGAAACTCGTTCGTTTTTGAAAGAACAGTAGGACATGAAAGAAGACGTCGGTTTGTGTTGAGAATCGGTAGTGTGAAGGACTTCCTCAGAAGCCTGCTCAGCGGCTTCAGACCCATCCAAGGTAGAGATGACCACAGGATCCTTAGTCGAAGAAGAGCTTTGTGGCATACCGGACTCCGAATGGGTCTCAGTAGCGCCCTGTGAATTCACAGAAGCGGGCATCAGGGGCTGTGAAAATGCCTCACTGAGGATCGGAGAACTGACAACTAGCTTAACGGGAGCATCGTCGGTAGGTTTGGACCTGTGCGGTCTGTCTCTGTCTTTATGTTTTTTAGAAGATCTGCTGTTGGATGGCTTACCGAAGCCATATTGGAGTTCAAGGACTGTAAGCGTAAATATCTAGTTACAATAAGGGCCCGACAACAGATAGTTCTGGCATTGAACAATGCACAGAAGCGACAGCGGGGGATGTCGTGGTCTGGGTCTAAACAAGTGATGCAGTAAGAATGAAAGTCTCGGTATGGTATTTGCTTTCCACAGGTGAGACAATTGTTAACTTTTCTGACATTGGTTAGTGCAGAAAAAAAATGATCCCCAATGGGGTGCTTAGCTTTAGAAGACTTCAGCTTCAAATTCGGTAGACGAAACTCAGGTAGCGGCCAACCGACACTCATGCGAGCTGCTTCTGCTTCGGGCTCCACGGCAAGAAAGACTGATGTAATAGTGTCGGCTGCCTTACTTTATACTACTGACAACCTGATGTCAGTCCTGAAGCGACAGCAAGTGACGCAGAAATACTAAGCCTCTGGTATTCAGGCTGGCCGAGGGCTACTCTGGCAGGGATAATGCAAATGTGATGACTGCAACAGTGCAACACGAAGAACATCCTCTTTTGATCTCGAGGTGATGCCTTTACTAATCAAGTGTGCTACATAGAAAGCCTTCCTTACTACAGTAGACACATTGTTGTCGAAGTTAAGGTCGCAGTCAACTTGTGATCCCAGGTCCTTTACCACTTCGTGGGCACTTAGGTATTGTAGTTGATCTGATAGTGTGAAGGAACATTGTTTGTGCCAAAGGGAATGATGATGCATTTCATTGCATTCAGTTTGAGACTGTGAGTAAGGCAGTAGTTGTTGGTCTGTGTAAGACCCTCCTGGAGTACACTGACATCATTTGGGGAGTCAATAATTGCACCCAGTTTGCAGTTGTCTGCAAACTTGGTCAGCCACAACCCCTTAGTTTTGACCTGAACATCTGAAAAGTATATACCAAACAGTAGGGGGCCCATCACTGACACCTGTGGCACCCCGCTGGTAACATATCTGCTGGCTGATGTGGAGTCACCCACTCTGATACTGTGCGTCTGTTTTATGAGCCAGCTGGCAACTCATCTTATAATGAAGAGGTTTACATTCAGCTTGCTAAGTTTATCGGTAATGGCTGAATGTGGGATTGTGTCAAAAGCCTTTGCCAAGTCAAGGTATGCTGTGTGCACAGATTTGCCCTCATCGATGGCCCTATTTTTAGGTCTTTTTCTTCCCATTATTTTGGGCCTTGTTGAGATTTCTTGTGCTAAAAGGTTGACAGCTATGACACACAAACAAACATACAAACGTAGAACACACAGAAACAGACATATTCTCTTAAAAATGACAAAGAGAATGCATGTCCTTTAAACATTTAACCAAGGCACCAAGATTTGTCCAATTGCAAAAAAACAGAAGAAAAATTAAGCTAAATCTTTAAAATTAGTGTACACAGTGTAAATTAATTCCACTCTATTCTCAACACAGACATTTCTCATATAACTGAATTTCACACATTTCAGTTCAATAGATAATGCAATCTAAACATGTTTCTGCCCTGAGGATTTGATTTGAGGTGTGAAATTGGAAGAGGTGTTAACAGGATTTTTTTTTCAACAGCTGAATATTTCACAGTAACAAATGCAGTGCTGTCTTCCGTCTTGTACAGAGGTAGGAGTCACAGTTCTTAATCCAAAATGTCTTATGTTTAATCTGAGTAGTAAAATTAGAGCAATTAAAGTATTACATTTTACAGGACAATAATCTTTAAAGCAAACATAGAGAAGATTAAAGGGTCAAGGTGAAATGATGACTTACATCATGGTACAAATAAAAGTAATTACTGCAAAACTGGAACAGTCAAAGAACTTACTGAATGCATTCAACTCAAGATGGCCATTAAAGCCTACATTTAATACTATTATTTCAGTCTTTGTTAGATGGGTAAGAATCTTTTGCCATAAATACCTGATTTCAGGGGGTGTCCGGTGGCATTAGTGACTGAGTAATGTGGTTACATTAGCAAAAGATATAAATGAAAAATGAAGGGCTGACTCTCAGCTTATTTTCTGTTTAACAGTTCAGCTATAAGGAGATTTGCATCACACAGGAAGTATTAAAATTAATTTCTGTCATGCTGACATTAAGAAACTACAGTTCATTTCATCTCACAGCAGGCTGAAGATATGAACTGGTGTTTATTTTTGAAAGCACTAATGTTACAGACCAAGCCCAGAATCCCCTCTCATTCTTACTATCCACTTCGCCTCCCAACTGTAATATCTGATTCCTAATGTCATCCTTTCTCTTGCTCTCTATAACTCGTCCAATTACTATGAATTTAAAATAATGCGTTATATCGCATATTTACATTGGTAAAACAGAGCATTAAAGGACAGGATTAGAGAGCACTACTGTACCGCGGTGGTGGTGCTGTGGTAGCGTTGTCGCCTCATAGTAAGACGCTGTCTGGTTCGATTCTCAGCTAGATTGTCTTCTGCGTGGAGACATGCATGAATGGGTGTACCTTCGTTGAAGGTTGTGCATCAGGGCTGGTAACTCGGCACGTAAAAATCAACTACCAATCATTAGCGGACCGGAGTTCTGCTGTGGCGACCCCTAACCGGGAAAAGTCGAAAGACACAAACAAACAAACAAACTGTCATATAGGCAAAACTGCGGTGGTGATGCTGCAATAGCGTTGTCGCCTCACAGTAAGACGTTGTCCTGTTCGATTCTCAGCTAGAGCATCTTCTGTGTGGAGACACGCGTGAATGGGTGTACCTTCACTGAAGGTTGTGTGTCAGGGCCGGCAACTCGGCATGTAAAAATCTACTGCCAATCATTTATTCCTATGCAAAAGTAGGATTTTGCAGAGGTAATACTTGACTTTAAATTGTTCATTTGGAATGTCCTTCTCAAACTATGTTTTAAAAATAATGAGAATGATATTGGGAGAAGAATGTTTAGTAAACCCGGTACGTTTATACCCAACTCCCACCCTTTAGTCACAGCTTTTCAGAAATTATGCCTTGATGATTTTTACAAAATGTATAGCTCTAATAGGAATATGTCTTCTAGTAGGTGTAATTAAACTAGGGATGAGTTTCAAGCCTTAAATAATTTACAAAGGAATTGCCAAATAACTATTAGACCTGCTGACAAGGGTGGGCCTATTGTAACTTTTGATATGAATGACTATAACGAAGCAATGGAGTTAATAGGTTCATAGGTAGGTACTAGGCTATCTGCCTGAGGGCCTATATAAGCCTAGCCAAATGGTACCCTGGCTTTTGCCACCCAAGAAAATTATTTTCCTGTGCTCCTGTCAAGCAGAGCCACAGAAGTGATCCCGGGGTGAATTTCCTATCTCCCATCCAATCATCAAGATTTTTCTTGAAGAGTGCTAATGAGGAGCTTTGTTTGATATAGATGGGTAGTTTATTCCAGAGTATGGGAAGTCTTTGAGACAGGAATCTATCCCTCCAGCATGTTCTGTTTATTGTGGTGACAAGGTTTAGGTCCCTAGAGCGTGTAGCACAGAGGGATTGTGATTTCTTTATGTGGAGCATGTCCAACAGCTCTGGGTTTGACATAGCTTTGTATGTTAGGCAGAGATCGCCTCTGAGTAGGCGATATGCGACAGAGTAAAGCTGGAGTTTTTTGAGACAGTTCATGAGGGCATCTGTTTGAGGCCTGTAATCCTCTTTGTGAGGTATTTCTGTGGCCTTTCCAGTTGCTGTAGATGTCTTGTGAGGTACATACCAAAAGGGGCGTTGTACTCTATAATGGGTCTAATGAGTGATGAGTAGAGGGGAACAATGACCTCTTTTTTCCTGGATGAGAAACCTTTTGTGACGAGGTGTGACATGTAAAAGGACTTCCTGACTACTGTGGCAATGTGATTATCAAAGGAGAGACTACTGTCCACCTGTGTCCCAAGGTCTCTTATCACACTTTCAGTGTTAAGTAGACTACCGCCTATGTGGTAGTTCATGGGTACAGAGTTTTTGCCAAAAGGGATGACAATGCACGTTTTGGAATTGAGCTTGAGGCCATGGCTTTGACACCAGGCATCTGTCGCAGTGAGGCCCTTTTGTAGGATAAACGTTTTTATACAAGAGTTGATTTTCAGCAGGTGGATTCTACGATTAAAAGAGTTAATCATACTTTATTAATATTATTTAATGAATGTATCATTGATAGAGATTTGTATAATTATTTGATAGTGAAGGATACATTAATACTTGTCATTCAAGGCCTGCCCAAGATACATAAGGATCCTATGAATCCCCCTTTTCGACCAATAGTAGCAGGAAGAAATTGGTGCACGGAGCCAGCCTCTATCTATGTAGAAAAGCAATTAAGAATAGTGCTGAATACATGCCCACATATTTTGAGGGGCACGCAACATTTTTTAAATGATTTATATCTATTTCTTAGTGCATATGAGAGAGCTAATGTTTTGTATTTAGTAACACTGGATGTCACTTAACTATTTACGGTCATCCCCAATGAGGATGGCCTATTGAGTATCAACCAATTTTGGAGCATTGTGTAGACTTTGATAGCAGTAAGATTAGGTTAATTTGCTTATTGATGGAATGTTTTTTGAATAATAATGTGTTCTTGTTTGGTGAATGTTATTACTGGCAGCGACATGGCGTGGCTATGGGCACTGCATGTGCCAATAGCTACGCCAATGTCGTGATGAGTATTTTGGAACAAAGTTTTGTATGTGATGGGCCCTTTAAAGCCCAGGTTGTTTTTTACCGTAGATTTGTGGACGATCTTTTCCTTATTTGGGATGGTCCAATGTCTACTTTACAAGACTTTATTGAGTATATTAATGAGACTACCACTTACTTAAGGTTTTCACACAATATTTCTGAAACTTCGGTTGATTTTGTAGATGTAAGGGTGATTTGTGACACTAATGGTCACATCCACACTGAGTTATATAGGAAACCTTGCCACTGCAACCATCTCCTATACAAAGAAAGTATGCATCCACCTCATGTTTTCAGAAGTGTTATTAGAAGTCAAACCTATAGGGCATCTAGACTGAGTGTCAGAGAGTCTGATTTCAATATGCAGACAGACTTACTGAAAGATGCATTATTTATGAGAGGATATAAACAGGGTGAGAGCTCTGAGAATATTGATAAGGTAGCTAGGTTGAAGGATACTAGAGCCATACTATATTTTGGAGAGAAATATGACAAGAAATCTGAGAATGAGGTTGATAAAAATAACAAGTTGAGAATATGTTTTTCTTACTCTAGTATAAGGAGGTTATAAAGAAACATCGGGCTGTGTTAACAACAGATAATGAAACTGCAGATGTAGTGGATGATAGACCTTCATTTGTATACAAGAACATGTGTTCCTTTAAAAGACGGTTATGTTACCCTAAACAAGAGCAGCGCATTGTACATGGTGGGTGTACTGAAGCATGTGGACACTGTCAGGCTTGTAAGTATATAGATAGCAGTGGAATTTTTTATCACCCTAATCAAAATAAAGTATATAAGTTTGATATCCAGGCCACGTGCAGCACCCTCCATGTTGTTTATTTAGCTCACTGTATGATTTGTAAAAAATTTTACATTGGTAAAACAGAGCATTAAAGGACAGGATTAGAGAGCATTACTATCATATAGGCAGGAATGATACAGTGAGTGCTCTTTCCAAGCATGTTACTGAAACCGATATAACGCACTATTTTAAATTCATAGTAATTGGATGAGTTACAGAGAGCAATAGAAAGGGTGACATTAGGAATCAGACAGAACAGTTGGAGGCGAAGTGGATAGTAAGAATGAGAGGGGATTCGGGGCATGGCCTGAATAACAGGGTACCATTGAGACCTAAACTTAAGGCTAGGGCCTTAAGGAGAAAATGAATTGGTTAACGATAGTATCACTACAGTATTTTTTATATATTATGATGTAAATGCATTGCAATGTATTAATTTAATGTGTTTTACCTTTAAATGTGTTTTGCATGTGACCTTGTTTTAAACTATTTAAGGAGGGGTTATGAAAAGGTGTGTTACATCTGATGAAGTAGTGATACTATGAAAGCGCTTATATCTTGGTTTTATCTGTGCATTAAAGATGGATTTATCTACTAGTCCTGCTGTCGTCACTGGGTCCATTTGCTGTTTATTTGTTTTATACATTTTCTTGGAAGGACCCAGGTACCTATTCTGGCTGGTGATTGTTTCATTTTACTTTTTACAAGATTGTGGTGCTGCGGTAGCGTTGCCGCCTCATAGTAAGATGTTCTGTTCGATTCTCAGCTAGAGCGTTTTCTGTGTAGAGACATGCGTGAATGGGCGTACCTTCATTGAAGGTTGTGCGTCAGGGCCGGCAACTCGGCATGTAAAAATCTACTGCCAATCATTAGCGGACCGGAGTTCCACTGTGGCAACCCCTAAATGGGAAAAGCCGAAAGACACAACAACAATCTGTATACAGTTACTTTGTTTATCTGTCCCTACAAACCTGTTTGCTGATGCAGTCCACCACCACTATGACCAGCACTGGGCTCAGAGCTGTACCCTGATGCACACCCACTCACCCACTGGGAACCCCTTCTGAGACCAAACACTGGTTGTACTTGAGTCATTGGGTCCTTGTACATAGTTTGCACTAATTCTACCAATGTTTCTGGCCTAAATCAACTTTCCTGGGACCTTTTCATATGCTTTCTACAAGTCTAGCAATGCCCAGTTGGACTATTTCCTCATCTCTAGTTTCTTCTCAACTATCTGTCTCACTGCAAACATCGGGTCAGTTGTGCTGCATCCTGATCTAAATCTGAACTGCCCATCCCCCATCCCAGTTTCGACTAATCTCCATATTCATAGGTTAGTACTAAGCTAACTGCCCTTGCAAGCCATTTTAAGCCTAGCCATTATCCCCTGTGAGATTCAAACCGTGTACCTTGTGTTTGTAAGGCAAACACCTTAACCATTAGACCACCCTCCCAATTAAATCTGTTTTTTTTTCTTTCCCATGTCCATATCTCTTCTTCAGATGCCTCTCACTCCACCTGTTTCTCCATAATTTGGGGACTCATCGTTCTATCATGCTGTGACTTAACCTGTGTTAGACTTTCTACACTTAATCCTTCACTTCACAGGTATTTTGGGGACTCACTGTTCCATCATGCTGTGACATAACCTGTTAGACTTTCTACACTTAATCCTTCACTTCACAGGTATTTTGGGGACTCACTGTTCCATCATGCTGTGACATAACCTGTTAGACTTTCTACACTAAATCCTTCACTTTGCAGGTATTCCATAACTCCAGCTTCTATTTGTTTGACTTCTGGTTTACTAATCTTCTGTTTTATTTTTTGTAATGTGACATTTCCTACACTTGGGTGCCTTTGCCTGTATTGTTTAGTTTGGCTTTCTAATTTGCATACATATTGTACCATGTCAGATTTCTTTCTTTCTCATGCCTATATTTCTTTTTTATACCTTTAAAACTGTTTATGTTTTGTTCTTTATATTTTGTACTTTCCTCCATCATTTCTTTTTCCAAGTGGGCTAAAGTTTTTTTGTCTATATAATGTTTTTCATGAATCTATTGCACTGAACATACATTTGCATTTGAAGCTTTTGACACTTTTTCTTGTGCAAGTATTTTTCTTTCCTGTAATTTCTTTTCTAATCTTTTTGAATATCTTCTAGCTGAAAATTCTGGGCTTCTTGCATAATAGTAACAATACATAATTTATTCCTTATCATCAGTGGTCTACTCTATTGTGAACTACTCCTTCCTTTTACAACAAAGGGGGGTATCCTCCCTGAGCATGGCCTAACCCCATTGTAGAAATGTTTCTATATCTTGATTTTACTCTGTCATTTTTTTTCCAGTCCTTGTACCAATGTGCATACCAGGATTGAGCACTTTTTTATTTTGGGACGTGTGCACTCAGCTGTCTTTCATTTAGTAATCGCCCTTTCCAGAACTTTCATGGAGTGTGACAGGAGGTTGATACCTGTGTACTATCCACAGTTGTGGATGTCCCCTTTGTTCTTGTACACTGGAACAGGTATGCTTATTCTCCAGTCATCTGGGATACGCCTTTCTCTCCACACTGCTATTAGTACCCTCAGGAGCCATTTCTCTCCATCTCTCCCAGCACCTTTATCATATCTGTTGTGACCTCGTCTGAGCCTGTTGCTTTCCCTGACTTCATTTTCCTAAGTGATGTTCTTACTTCTTCTATGGTGCCCACCTGCTCTTCTCTCATTGTAGGCTGTGCCTGGGACATTAGGGCTTCTGTGGGGTTTTCTTCATTCAAAAGTTGCTGGAAGTTCGCCTTCCATCTGCCTTTGATGTCCTGTGGACTGGTGAGCAGGTTGTTGCTGGCATCCCTTATGAAGGGTGTCTGACTATCTTCTTTATCTTCCTGTCTTTGCCTTGCAACCTGATATAGTTTCTTTGTGCCCCTTACTGAGTCACTTTCCAGAAGCTGGTATCATGCCTCTGATGCCTTGTTCTTTGCTATTGCAACTTCTTTCTTATCCCCTTTACTAGCCAACCAGTAGTCCTCCCTAGCCTGGTCTGGATTTCCTATTTCACACTTTTTCCTGCACTCTTTCTTTCTTTTGATGACTTCCTGGACGTCTACATTCCACTACCAGCTTTTCTTATGTACCTTATTTCCATACCTGGCTTGGCCACATACCTGTTCTGTGGTCCTCATACATATTGTTTTGAGATGCTGCCATTCTTTTTCAACTCCACCTATTTCCTCTTATTCTTGGGGTGCTAGAGACCTGAGTAATTCCCTTCTCTCCAGTCAACTTCCTGGTCTCTGTTGACCTTAGAGCCTTCTCTGACCTCTACTTGCAGCTGGTTGTGGCAAACAGTGGATTATGCTGCAGGCTGACTGTTTCACTGGGGATGACCTTGCAATCACTGATTCTACCCCAATGCCCTTTCCTTACTAGGAGGATATCTACCTGAGTTGCATGTTGGCCACTCCTGTATGTGATCTTGTGACTGTCTCTCTTTCTGAATCACGTGTTGGCTACTATTAAGCCATTTGCCAGACAGAAGTCTAGAATGACCTTTCCTTCTTTATTCCTGTGGCCCCACCCATGTGGGCCCAGGCAGTCATCATATCCTGTTCTGTATATCCCAATATATTCATTTAAGTCACCCATTATTAACACCAATTCATGTTGTTTTGCTTTATCTATCCTAAACTATCACAGCTCGACTTATCTCCCTGCACTATTAAATGGTTCACTAGCTATGTCACTAATAGACAAAAATCAGTAAGATGGCAGGCTACCTGCTCCCCTTACTTACCAATCCAAACTGGGGTGCCTCAAGGCTTGATTCTTGGCTCTCTACTCTTTAGTATTTTTCACAAACCAACTGCATACTTCCTGTACAGCATCCTCCCTGACACAATAGGTTCATAGGTTCATACTAGGCTATCTGCCCTAGGGCATTTATAAGCATAGCCAGAGTGTGTTTGGCTTTCGCCACCCATTTTAAATTAATTTTGCTATGCCCTTTTTCGAGGTTAGTATACTGTGCCTCTGTCTAACAGTGACACAGAAGTGATACCCGGGGTAAACCTACAATCCCCCATCCACTCATCAAGATTCCTCTTGAAGAGAGTTAATAAGGGACTCTGCCTAACCTGGACTGGAATTTTATTCCAGAGTGAAGGGAGCCTCTGGGTTATGAATCTGTCCCTCCAGCATGTCCTATTTATGTCAGTGCTGAGGTTCAAGTCTCTCGAGCGCATAGCTTGATGGGATTTGGACTTTCTGAGGTGCAGCATGTCCATTAATTCCGGGTTGGACATGGCTTTATACGTCAGGCACAGATCGCCTCTGAGCAGGTGGTATGCCACTGAGTAGAGCTGGAGTTTCTTTAACCGGGCAGCATATGGCATCTGTTTGAGCCCTTTGATCCTCTTGGTGAGGTACTTTTGGGGTCTTTCCAGTTGCTGCAGGTGTCTGGTAAGGTACATCCCAAAAGGGGCATTGTACTCAATTATGGGCCTGATGAGGGATGAGTAAAGAGGCACGATGACCTCCCCTGATCTAGATGTGAATCCCTTCATGATTAGGTGGGCTATATAAAATGTTTTTCTAACCACTTTGGCCACATGGTTGTCAAATGAGAGATTGCTATCAACTTGGGTCCCCAGGTCCCTAATTACTTCTTCCGTACTTAATGGATTACCACCTATGTGGTAATTTGTGGGCACTTTGTTTTTGCCAAAGGGGATGACTATACACTTTTTGGCATTTAGCTTGAGGCCATGGCTCTGGCACCAGTTGTCTGTTTCTATGAGGCCCTTTTGGAGAATGCTTGTGTCGGCTGGAGAGTCGATTATGGCGCCCAGTTTGCAGTCATCTGCGAACTTGGTCAGCCACAGTCCTTCCATGTTGGCCTGTACCTCCGAGAAATATATACCGAACAAGAGAGGTCCCAGGACTGAGCCTTGTGGGACGCCACTTGTAACTGGTTTGGAGTCTGACATGGCTCCAGCAATTCTAACAATGTGGGTTCTGTCGTTGAGCCAGTTTGCAACCCATCTAGTGACATAGGCGTTTATATTTAAGCTGGTGAGCTTATCTATAATGCCCGAGTGGAGTATTGTATCGAAGGCTTTTGCGAGGTCCAGGTAGGCTGTGTGGACCACCTTCCCCTCATCAATGGCCTTAGTGACTGTTTCAAAGAAATCAACCAGGTTTAAGAGGCAAGATCTGCCCTTAACAAAGCCGAACTGGATAGGATCCAGTGTCTGTAGGTCCCCAATATCTTTATTTATGAGGTCCATGATGATCCTTTCCATAGCTTTGCAGACCAAGCTAGTCAGGCTTATGGGGCGATAGTTTCCAGGATCCTTTGAGGCACCACCTTTGTGGAGAGGGACCACTGTTGCTGTACGCCACTCTTTGGGTACATATCCTGTAGTAAGGCTGAGATTGAACAGTAGTTTTATGTTTGGGTTTAGCTCTTCTTGGAGTTCATATAGGACGCAGCCCGGAACACCGTCTGGTCCCATTGATGCTGTGTTTTTTGCTTTGGAGAGGGCGGATCTTACCTGAGCATCTGAGATGTCAAGAGGGCAGCACTCTGCTGGGATAGATATTTGCCCTTTTGGTGCGGGGGTTTGCTGAACCTGTCAGCTAGGATGTTGGCAATGTCTGTGGGTTTGATGTATTTTTTGTCATTTTGGACTAATTCTGAGCATATCTGGGAATTCCCACCCAGGTTCCTAACATAACTAAAGAAAGCCTTGTGATTATCCTTAGTGTCCTGTGCAATTTTTCTCTCGAAGCTGGCCTTAGACGATTTTATGAGTGCCCGTAGTTTTTTGCTAATACTGATCAGAGATGCCTTCCCTTTTTGGGATTTTGCTCTATCATGTAGTAGCTTCCTCCTTCTATTGTATAGTTTGTTTATGGCTGGGGTCCACCAGACAGGACGTCTGCCTTTGGAGGATTGGGTCTTGGTTTTATTTGGGATTGCATGATCCATGCATTCCTGAAGGTGTTCATAAAATGCATGTGGATGACTCTACCCTTATTACCTGTTCTGACAATTTCTCTAACCTCCTCTCTACTATTCAACATAGCTTCCTATCTGTAGAAAAATGGCCAATTGACAACCAATTCTATATCCCACAACAATAAAGCTACTATTCTTTTTTTAAAAAAAAAACCCTCTCTAACCTCAAAACAACCTTCACCATTTCTTCTGTTGACAATACCCTCATACAACTTGGCCCACATACTAAACATCTCGGTGTTATTATCAACGACCAATTAAAATTTGATACCATATTCAGAACTGTATCAAAAAGACCAATCAAAAACTCAGCCTACTCTACAGACATAAAAATACCCAGCCCCTGACTCTAGGCAGAAACTATCTCAGGCCTTCCTCCTTCCGTGTCTACTTTATGCATCCCCCATCTTTTCAAATCTGCAATCTACCCTTTTGGCTAAACTCTGTCAGTCATACTATAATGCTGCAAGATTTGCTAGTAACCAACCCTACAAATCTCATCAATGGCATGCAAAAAAGCAACTCCAGTGGCTTAACTTCCCCTAGCACCTGCTTCACACCCAGCTGCAAATGACTCAAACTCCACTCTTAAAACCCCTTTCCTGTCCTGCTCTGTCCTCACTAATATCACATTATACCCTTCCCAGAACTCTCCACAGCTCTAACCAGCTCCTTCTGGACACATATAAACCAAACAAAAACACTGGCAAACTTCTTTACAGATATAGTATTTCCCATGCATGGAACAAAGTCCCCCTTAACATCTGAATCATTTCTAACATAAATCTCTTTAAATACACACTTAAAACATTTCTCCTAAATGTCAATACCGGTCACTGCAATGATCCCAGTTAAATCCCATCTTACCACCTTACTACATCTCACACACCTATTGCAAGTGTCTTAACTCATTGGCATTTCTTTCGCTTTTTGATGATAACAAAAAAAAATTCTAACTTTTGTACTGTATGTTATGCACATTATTGTAATGTTTATGTAAACTTCATTCTCAGGCCTTTTGTAAATTTCTAATGTTCTCATGTAAAGCATGTATTGTTTGCATACAACTTTATTGTCAGATGTTTTTCTTTATGTAACTTTGTAATAACTGCCTGGAGCTTTTCTCCTCGGGTCTCCACTGATAACGGGCCACTAGGTCAGTTGGACTAATCCGTTTAACAAATAACAAATAAATAAGTTATTTAGTAGGACCTGCAGCTGCTGTCTGAATGCATTTTTTCCTCATTATCACACCCTGGCTGTTGAGCATAGGCTGAGATTATGAATATTGCCCTGTCATTAGGCTGGAGTTTGATTTCCACAAGTCTGTTACTAATTCTGATAACATCCCTTACTACCTTCTTAAGCCTCTGCCTCACCACACTTCCCACACCATTTCTAGCTTGTTCTCTTCCTGAGTAGTAGGCTCTGGCTCCCAAGTCAAGTCTGTTTGCTGCACTACCCTTCCATCATGTTTGTGGGACACACAGGATGTCCAACCTCCTCTGTACCATCATGTTACCCACTTCCAAGCTCTATCCTATCAGTGAACCTACACTGAATATAGCAATTTTTAGGTCATGTTTAGCAGGTTGGTTGGCTTTACATGCAGCATTCAATGAACAGAGCTATCCATAGTGATTACAGTGCCTCACATACATAGAGATACAAAATCATAAAATACCAGGATTTGCAGGCAGAAACGAGAGCAGTGTGGAAGGAGGATACACAGACAGCTCCAATAGTAGTAGGAACAATGGGTCTAACAAAAAAGAATCTGCAGTCATATTTAGATATGCAACCAATACATGTAACTCCTTATGAACTGCAGGAGGAGTAAGTTCTGGACACACTGCAGGTGCTGCGAAGAGCACTTTTGTTTAACATGAGAGTCTGAAATAATACTAATTTCATGAACTTTGATTATACCCTGACTTAGGAATGGGATCCACTCCCATCATGGTATTAGAAACCTAAAAGATTTGCAGAAATTAAACTGTGAGGCTAACGATTAGGAAAGTGGAATGGTACAGTGAAAAGCACCAAGACATCTGCATGCTAACTAGACAGGCTACATCTAACCTATTATCCTGGGGAAACTTAAAAGGAATGGAATCTGACTAACAGGACCAGAGGTAGAGGACATACTTAATGATAACAACAATAATACCTACTTGTTAACCAGGCACCCCACTTTAAGAGGTGACCCAGGAGCAATGTCTGGTTAAGTCACTTGCTCAAGATCACCTTGTAGGTAAATAAGGGCTGTGGGAATCAAACCCTGTACCACAGGAACAATAACATTGCAGCTCCACAGTTATGGGCCTCTTTTACAAATACAAAGCCAGCTGCTCTGACACTAGAGAATGCTTCTAATCTGCTCATTTCCATGATACACCCCTACATTCTAGACAGTAACAGCATTTTCAAGGAACTCATATTATGCTGGGGTGCATGCAGGTACGTAGACAACTGCAGAGTTGCACTGCTTAACTTTTTTTATTAGCAGGCACATGTAGGCAAATCATTGTAGCAGCCTGACTAATTAGAAATGTGCAAAGCTTATAAAGGCCATGAAAACAACAGAAATGATGTAGTAGCCACAAACAAACTCTACAACAGAAGAAAGAAACTGTTGCAAAAAAGAGTAAAATCCCATGACTGGAAGAAAACCCTGGTCAGCCTCAGTAAGAAGCTGAGATCCCTCATAAAATCCTTCAAAGCTGGTTATGAAAACAAAATTGCCACTGATTCTAAAGACAACCACAAAGCATTCTATAGCTATGTCAAGAATCTCAATGGCAACACTCAGATCTGCTCTGAGTTACAGCACAATGGCACTAAATATACAGAACCAACTGAAATTGCCAACATCCTGGCAGATAGGTTCAGTGCTTACTTTACCCCTCCTCACCCCCTAAAGGACCCATCTCTATACCAGAAGAATGCAAAGTTCCTGTGATCATGGCTGCACAGGTAAAAAACACACTCTCCAAAGCCAAGAACACAGTATTCATGGGACCTGACAATATCCCAGGTTGCATTCTACATGAACTATAGAATGAACTGGCACCCCACCTAAGCACCATGTTCAATCATACCCTTACCTCAGGCTTTGTGCCCACTGAATGGTGCACAGTGACAGTTATCCCACTCCACAAAGGGGGAGCCACCATGGACCCCAGGAACTACTGCCCCATTAGCCTAACGAGCCTGGTCTGCAAGGCCATGGAACGTATCATCATGGAACTTATAAACAAAGACATTGGTAATCGCCAAACTCTGGATGCCACCCAGTTTGGGTTTGTAAAAGGAAGATCATGTCTCCTAAACCTGACTGACTTCTTTGAAGCAGTCACCAAAGCCATAGATGAGGGTAAGGTGGTTCACACAGCCTATCTAGATCTCACCAAGGCTTTTGACACCATCCCCCACTCTGGAATTATAGATAAACTCACTAAACTAGGTATAAATCCATATGTCCCAAGATAGGTTGCAAACTGGCTCATTGACAGAACCCACAGTGTGAAAGTAGCAGACTCCAAATCCAACTTCAGACCAGTGACAAGTGGAGTACCACAGGGTTCAGTCCTGAGTCCTCTCCTGTTAGCCTGTACTTCAGAAAAAGTAGATACCAAACACAGAAGGTCTTTGGCTAACGAAGTTCACAGATGAGTGCAAACTAGGAGCCATAATTGAAACTCCTAATGATGTGGACATCCTACAAAAGGACCTCACTGAGACAGATGCCTGGTAAAAAGCATGGCCTCAAGCTCAGTGCCAAAAAGTGCATTGTCATCCCCTTTGGTAAAAACTCTGTACCCATGAACTACCACATAGGCGGCAGTCTACTTAATGCTGAATGTGTGATAAGGGATCTTGGGACACAGGTGGACAGTAGTCTTTCCTTTGATAATCACAACCCCACAGTAGTCAGGAAATCCTTCTACGTGGCACACCTCATCACAAAAGGTTTCTCATCCAGGAAAAAAGAGGTCATTGTTCCCCTCTACTCATTACTCATTAGACCCATTATAGAGTACAATGCCCCTTTTGGTATGTACCTCACAAGACATCTACAACAACTGGAAAGGCCACAGAAATACCTCACAAAGACGATTACTGGCCTCAAACAGATGCCCTACGCAGACCGTCTAAAAACTCCAGCTTTACTCCATTGCATATCGCCTACTCAGAGGCAATCTCTGCCTAACATACAAAGCTATGTCAAACCCAGAGCTGTTGGACATGCTCCACTTAAAGAAATCCCAATCCCTCCAAGCTACATGCTCTAGGGACCTAAACCTTGTGACTACAATAAATAGAACATGCTGGAGGGATACATTCCTGTCCCAGAGACTTCCCATACTCTGGAACAAACTACCTATCCATATCAAACAAAGCTCATCATTAGCACTCTTCAAAAAAAATCTTGATGATTAGATGGGAAATAGGAAATTCACCCCGGGGATCACCTCTGTGGCTCTGCTCGACAGGGGCACAGGAAAATAATTTTCTTAGATTCATAGGTAGGTACTAGGCAATCTGTCCGAGGGCATTTATAAGCCTAGCCAGAGTGTGTCGGCTATCACCGCCCCATTGACTAATTAACTGATCCTCTGTCAAGCAAAGCCAATGAAGTGATCCCAGGGGTGTATTTTCTGTTACCCATCCACTCGTCAAGGTTTCTCTTGAAGAGTCTTAGTGAGGGGCTCTGCCTAATGTAGTTTGGAATTTTTTTCCAAAGCATGGGAAGTCTCTGTGACAGGAATCTATCCTTCCAGCATGTTCTATTTATTGTTGTGGTGAGGTTTAGCTCACTAGAGTGCATGGCTCGCAGTGACTTGGATTTCTTTAGGTGGAGCATGTCCATCAATTCTGAGTTGGACATGGCTTTGTAAGTCAGGCAGAGATCACCTCTGAGTAAGCGATATGCCACTGAGTACAGTCAGAGTTTTTTCACTCGGGTTGCATAGGACATATGTTTGAGACCAGTAATCCTCTTGGTGAGGTACTTTTGTGGTCTTTCCAGCTGTTGGAAGTGTCTTGTGAGGTACATCCCAAATGGGGCATTGCCTCTATGATGGGTCTAATTACTGATGAGTAGACAGGCACTATAACCTCTTTATATCTAGATATGAACCCTTTAGTAATTATGTGGGCCACATAGAAGGATTTCCTAACTACTTTGGCAATATGATTGTCAAAGGAGAGATTACAATCTACCGGTGAGTCCCCAAATCTCTTATTACCGCTTCTGCATTAAGGGGGCTGCCACCTATGTGATAATTCATGGGTGTTTTGTTTTTCCCAAACGGGATGACTATGCATTTTCTGGCATTTAGCTTAAGGCCATGACTTTGACACCAGGTGTCCATCTCAGTAAGACCCTTTTGGAGGATGTCCATGTCAGCCGGAGAGTCAATTATGGCTCCCAGTTTGCAGTCATCGGTGAACTTGGTTAGCCATAGTTCTCCTGTGTTTGCCTGTACTTCTGAGAAGTATATGCCGAACAGTAGGGGTCCCAGGACCAAGCCTTATGGGACACAACTTGTGACTGGTTTAGAGTCGGACCTGGAACCTGCTTTTCTTACCGTGTGAGTTCTGTCTGTAAGACAGTTGGCAACCCATCTCGTGACGTAGGGGTTTATGTTCAGGCTGGTGAGTTTTTCTATAATACCCAAGTGGGGAATGGTGTCGAAAGCCTTGGCGAGGTCAAGGTAGGTTGTGTGAACCACCTTTCCCTTGTCTATGGCCTTGGTGACTGTCTCAAAGAAGTCAACCAGGTTCAGTAGGCATGATCTGTCTTTAACAAAGCTGAACTGGGTTGGGTCAAGTGTTTGGAGGATCCCAATGTCTTTGTTAATGAGATCCATGATGATGCGCACCATAGCCTTGCAGACCAGACTAGTCAGGCTTATGGGGTGACAGTTACCAGGGTCAGTTGTGGCTCCTCCTTTGTGGAGAGGAATAACCGTTGCTGCGCACCATTCTATGGGCACGTAGCCTGTGGAGAGGCTGAGGTTGAACAGCGTGTTTAGGTGGGGGGGTTAGTTCATTCTGTAATTCATGCCAAACGCAGCCTGAGACACCATCTGGTCCCATTGACGCTGTGTTTTTGGCTTTTGAAAGGGCTGTTTTCACCTGTGCATCTGATTTTTGAGACACTACACTTTTCCGGTATTGTTGTGGGCCCTTTTGGGGGTAAGAGGGGGGTGAAGCTTGCACTGAATCTATCTGCCAGGATGTTGGCAATATCAGTAGGTTCAGTATATTTTGGGTGGCAAAAGCCAGGGTACCTTTTTGGCTAGGCTTGTATAGGCCCTAGGGCCGATAGCCTAGTGCCTACTTATGAACCTGTGAACCACACATGTTCATAGGTTCATACATTAGGTTCACAGGTTAGTACTAGGCTAACTGCCCTTGTATGCCATTTTAAGCCAAGCCAATTAACCCCCTGTGAGAATCAAACCCTGCACCTTGTGTCTGCAAGGTAAACAACTTAAGCATTATGCCAAGTTCCCAAAGTTGAGGTCCCTCATCAAATCCTCTAAAGCTAGCTATGAAAACAGAATTGCAACAGATAGTAAAGACAACCACAAGGCCTTCTATAGTTATGTAAATAATCTCCACGGCAATGCCCAGATTTAATCTGAGTTACTGCACAATGTTAACTCTTATACCAAGCCAACAGATATTGCCAATATACTGGCCGACAGATTCAGTGCCAACTGTACCCCTCTCTCCCTCCCAAAAGGACAAATCACAATACCAGTAGATTGCCAGGCACCCAATATTACTGCTGCACAGGTTAAAACAGCACTACCCAAAGCAAAGAATACAGCTTCTATGGGACCTGACAATATCCCTGACTGTGTTCTACAAGAACTACAGAATGAACTGGGCACCTCACCTGTGTGCCCTGTTCAATCACAGCCTCACCTCAGGCTTTGTCCTTATCAAATGGCGCACTGCTACAGTCATCCTTCTCCACAAAGGAGGAGCAACTACAGACCCTGGAAACTATTGCCCCATTAGCCCGATGAGTCTGATATGCAAAGCTATGGAACGCATCATCATGGACCTAATAAACAAGGATATAGGGAGTCTCCAAACTCTAGATCCTACACAGTTTGGTTTTGTGAAGGGTAGATCATGCCTGCTCAACTTGGTCAACTTCTTTGAATCAGTCACCAGAGCTGTGGATGAAGGCAAGGTGGTTTGCACAGCCTACCTTGATCTGGCCAAGGCCTTTGATAAAATTGCCCACCCAGGAATCATAGAAAAACTCACTAAGCTAAACATCACCCCTATATCACTAGGTGGGTTGCAAACTGGCTCACAGATACAACCCACAGTGTGAAAGTAGCTGACTCCAAGTCAGACTGCCGATCAGTCATGAGTGGAGTCCCACAGGGTTAGGTCCTGGGTCCTCTCCTGTTTGCTATCTACTTCTCTGAAGTCCAGGCCAACATGAAGGGACTCTGGCTGACAAAGTTCGCAGATGATTGCAAGTTGGGAGCTATTATTAACTCCCCAGTGATGCTGACATCCTACAGAAAGGCCTCACTGAGACCAACGACTGGTGGCAGAACCATGGTCTTAAGCTCAATGCCAAAAAATGTGTCATCATCCTCCTTGGGAAAAACCCAGTTCCCTCGAATTACCACATCGATGGTAGTCCACTGAACACAGAAGGTGTTATAAGAGATCTGGGAACACAGGTTGACAGCAACCTGTCTTCTGACTACCACAACATTGCCACTGTGGTCAGAAAGTCTTTGTGGCACATCGCATTACTAAGGGTTTTGCATTCAGGAAGAAAGAGGTCATTGTCTCCCTCTACTCTTCTCTCATTAGGCCAATCATCGAGTACAATACCCCATTTGGCATGTACCTCACTAGACACCTGGAACAACTAGAGAGGCTGCAAAAGTACCTCACAAAGAAGATCCTAGGCCTTAAACACTTGTCCTATATGGACAGACTCAAAAAACTCCAACTATTCTCTGTCCCATATCACCTACTAAGAGGCGATCTCTGCTTGACTTACAAAGCCATGTCTGAACCAGCTCTGTTAGAAATGCTACATCTAAAGAAATCCCAATCCCTCCTCACCACACACTACAGAGACCTCAGCCACATTACCACAATCAACAGAACATGCTGGAGGGACAGGTTCATAAACCAGAGACTGCCCTCACTATGGAACAGACTTCCCATACATGTCAAGCAGAGCACCTCACTGGCCCTCTTCAAGAGAAATCTTGATGAGTTGATGGGAAATAGAAAATTCACCCCGGGGATCACTCCAGTGGCTCTACTCAACAGGGCACTGGGAACTATGGTCGGGTGGCACGATGCCAGGGTAATCCTATGGGCTAGGCTTGTAAAGGCTCCAGTGCCATTAGCCCAGTACACACCTATGAACCTATAAACAATCCATGAAAACTCCATGTTCAACATGGAGTGGTACCTTGTATAACTGCAGTGTGATGTGTGTTGGAGATATCTTCTACAACTGCAGGGCAATGTGGGAGTATCTGCTATTTTTCTACAGCTAGAATGCAGCATGGGGGTATCTTCCATAGCTGCAGTGCAACATGGGGTCACCTTCTACAGCTGCAGGGGAAAAGGGATTATAAAACATGACTCTGCAGGTCTACGTTTTCCAGCAAAGGGTCATTTACTAAACCAACTTCTGTTACTCAGGGGAATACCTGTGAGGAGAACACAGCAGATAATGATGGGTTCACATGCCAGAGCACTGCTGTGCAGTAAATTACTAAGGAGATTAATTCCTGCAGTCCAACAGGAACATATGCTTTGGCCTAATGGTTAAGGTGCTTACCTCATAGAGACACCCTACAAGGTTTGAATCTCACCTTTGAAAGGGAAATTGACTAGGCTTAAAATGGCCCACAAGGGCAGCTAGCTTAGTACTTACCTATGAACAAAGGTACTTATAGCACTGTCTGGGGATAGGGGTAGACGTTCCTCACACAGCTGACCTCAGGTAAGTAACAGAGGACCCCCAGCCCCCATACACATTTCTAAAAAGAGAAGAAACAACTTATGAGGGGGATTTTTGTCTACTGGGATTGGAGTTTAGAGAGTGGAGTTTGAAACCAATTATTGATGTTTCAGAGGATCACAGGGATGCATAACTGGAAGCCTTGAAATGTGATGTGAGTGGTAGAAAAAAGGCAGGAGTGGAAATAAGCCAAACGTCTCTGAATCTAAGGGAATAAAGTGAGCTAATGATGCAGGAAGGCTACAGACAGCAAGAACACTGTAACAGTCAGTGTGGTAGGCAGCTACAAACAGCGAGAGCACTGTAACTATCAGTGTGGTAAGTAGCTACAAACAGTGAGAGCACTGTAACCATCAGTGTGGTAGGTGGCTACAAACAGTGAGAGCACTGGAACCATCAGTGTGGTAGGCGGCTACAAACAGTGAGAGCACTATAACAATCAGTGTGGTAGGCGACTACAAACAGCGAGAGCACTGTAACCATCAGTGTGGTAGGTGGCTACAAACAGTGAGAGCACTGTAACAATCAGTGTGGAAGGCAGCTACAAACAGTGAGAGCACTGTAACCATCAGTGTGGTAGGTGGCTACAAACAGCGAGAGCACTGTAACCATCAGTGTGGTAGGTAGCTACAAACAGTGAGAGCACTGTAACAATCAGTGTGGTAGGCAGCTACAAACAGCGAGAGCACTGTAACCATCAGTGTGGTAGGTGGCTACAAACAGTGAGAGCACTATAACAATCAGTGTGGTAGGCAACTGCAAACAGCGAGAGCACTGTAACCATCAGTGTGGTAGGCGGCTACAAAGAGTGAGAGCACTATAACAATCAGTGTGGTAGGCAACTACAAACAGCGAGAGCACTGTAACCATCAGTGTGGTAGGCAGCTACAAACAGCGAGAGCACTGTAACCATCAGTGTGGTAGGCGGCTACAAAGAGTGAGAGCACTATAACAATCAGTGTGGTAGGCAACTACAAACAGCAAGAGCACTGTAACCATCAGTGTGGTAGGCAGCTACAAAGAGTGAGAGCACTGTAACAACCAGTGTAGTAGGCAGCTACAAACAGCGAGAGCACTGTAACCATCAGTGTGGTAGGTGACTACAAACAGTGAGAGCACTGTAACAGCCAGTGTGGTAGGTGACTACAAACAGCGAGAGCACTGTAACCATCAGTGTGGTAGGCAGCTACAAAGAGTGAGAGCACTGTAGCAACCAGTGTGGTAGGCGTCTACAAAGAGTGAGAGCACTATAACAATCAGTGTGGTAGGCAACTACAAACAGCGAGAGCACTGTAACCATCAGTGTGGTAGGCAGCTACAAACAGCGAGAGCACTGTAACCATCAGTGTGGTAGGCAGCTACAAAGAGTGAGAGCACTATAACAATCAGTGTGGTAGGCAACTACAAACAGTGAGAGCACTGTAACCATCAGTGTGGTAGGCAGCTACAAAGAGTGAGAGCACTGTAACAACCAGTGTGGTAGGCAGCTACAAACAGCGAGAGCACTGTAACCAACAGTGTGGTAGGTGGCTACAAACAGTGAGAGCACTGTAACAGCCAGTGTGGTAGGTGACTACAAACAGCGAGAGCATTGTAACCATCAGTGTGGTAGGCGGCTACAAAGAGTGAGAGCACTATAACAATCAGTGTGGTAGGCAACTACAAACAGTGAGAGCACTGTAACCATCAGTGTGGTAGGTGGCTACAAACAGTGAGAGCACTATAACAATCAGTGTGGTAGGCAACTACAAACAGCGAGAGCACTGTAACCATCAGTGTGGTAGGCAGCTACAAACAGCGAGAGCACTGTAACCATCAGTGTGGTAGGCGGCTACAAAGAGTGAGAGCACTATAACAATCAGTGTGGTAGGCAACTACAAACAGCGAGAGTACTGTAACCATCAGTGTGGTAGGCAGCTACAAAGAGTGAGAGCACTATAACAATCAGTGTGGTAGGCAACTACAAACAGCGAGAGCACTGTAACCATCAGTGTGGTAGGCAGCTACAAAGAGTGAGAGCACTGTAACCATCAGTGTGGTAGGCAACTACAAACAGCGAGAGCACTGTAACCATCAGTGTGGTAGGTGGCTACAAACAGTGAGAGCACTGTAACAGCCAGTGTGGTAGGCAACTACAAACAGCGAGAGCACTGTAACAATCAGTGTGGTAAGCTCTGCACAGCTGTTGCTCTCAGTGGAACTTTAGGCAGTACTGTTTACCTACAGCAAAAGAAAGCAAGGTTGTTCCATAAGAAAGGCTTTAGCATACACTGGAGAAAGGATTTATCTTTATTACACACTGTAGACTAGATCGGAAGTGTGCAGACTTTCATACTGGTATATTAATCTGGGCATGGCAGCTGGGGTTCCATTAGTGAAAATTTGAATTATTATTTTTTTTGGGGGGGGTAGGCAGTGTGAGAAGGGAAGGGGGAGTAGTTTGACAAATTAATGGCTCCTTATAGGCACACTTGCATGACTAACAAATGAATAAATAATAATAATGAGAAATTGTCACTGATCCTACCGTATCAGAGAGGGAGAGACTTATCAATGAAATTATACAGATTTAATATGCCGTGAACATTTCTGCAGCAAAATATCCAATGGGATTATTAGGAGAATGCAGACTCAACCCATACGACAAGATAACATAATTCATTTAATGATCTTTTGAAGGAGTTTTGTACTGTCTGAAAAGCATAATGCTGTCTGCTATAGGGAAGACTATTTTCAGGTTCAGATGTTAGAATGGCCGTGCAGATTCACTGTGTGTCTTCAGGAATCTTGTTACTTTAATTTGTGAGAGAATACTTTTACTTTTTTCAGCACATTTAGAGTACACATGTCATAAGTTACACATTATGGGATTAGTTGCTCATTTTTAAATCACAAAAACTTTCTGTATTAAAGGGAAAAGGTGCTTTTTCACAATACTGAATGGTATTTAATAATAAGCAGATAATTAAGATGCCTGGCAGTCCACAAACACTATAAACTCTAGTGCATTTGGCTCTACCTTGGGTTCTCTTTCTAGGGTTCAACTTCTAGAATGTGTCACACATTCCGTCTATTTGTCGCGTAAGGTTAAAAGGTTTGGCTTATAGAAGTGAATCAGTAAAGTGTGGAAAGGCCAGGGAGTGGGGTATTACTCTGGACTGCCTTAGAGTGGATAGGATGTGATACATCATGATACAGGGTGATAGGATGTGGTACATTATGATACAAGATGATAGGACATGGTACATCATGACACAGGATGATAGGATGTGGTACATCATGATACAGGGTGATAGGACATGGTACATCATGATATAGGGTGATAGGATGAGGTACGTCATAAGACAGGATTATAGGACACAGTACATCATGATACAGGATGATAGGACATGGTACATCATGACACAGGATGATAGGACAAGATACAGGATCATAGGTCATGAAACATCATGATACACGGTGATAGGACAAGATACAGGATGATAGGTCATGATACATCATGATACAGGATGATAGAACATGATACATCATGATACAGAATGATAGAATATGGTATGTCATGATACAGAGTGATAGGATGTGGTACATCATGATTCAGGGTGATAGGATGAGGTACATCATGATACAGGATGATAGGGCATGGTACATCATGATACAGGGTGATAGGCTGTGGTACATCATGATACAGGATGATTGGACATGGCACATCATGATATAGGGTGATAGGATGAGGTATATCATGATAAAGGATGATTGGACATGGTACATCATGATTCAGGGTGATAGTATGAGGTACATCATGATACAGGGTGATAGGATGGTACATTATGACACAGAGTGATAGGATGTGGTACATCATGATACAGGATGATAGTATGTGATACATCATGATACAGGATGATAGGATGAGGTACATCATGATACAGGATGATAGGATGTGGTACATCATGATACAGGAAGATAGGGTGTTGTACATCATGATACAGGATGATAGGATGTGATACATCATGATACAGGATGATGGGATGAGGTACATCGTGATACAGGGTAATAGGATACGGTACATTATGACACAGAGTGATAGGATGTGGTATATCATGATACAGGATGATAGGATGTGATACATCACGATACAGGATGATAGGATGAGGTACATCGTGATACAGGGTGATAGGATGTGGTAGATCATGATACAGAATTATAGGACATGGTACATCATGATACAGGACCAACATGCCATGTCTGGTAATTCTGTGAGGGCACATGTTCCAGTAAGAAGGTCAGAAAGTTCCAGGTTGAATACACACTGACCCCACAGACACAGCAAACCTGCTAGTGGATAGGTTTGGTGAAAATGTCACTCTTGTATCCCCTCCTAACATACAACAAACCTTCCTCCAAACTCCAAAAAATGAAAGTCCACAAACGAGTAACCAAGGAACAACAAGAAGCAGAAATCCTCTGGAACGACCATGATACTCTGGATCTAAATGAACCAACACCAATGAAACGACTGTTTTACCTAGGTTTCGTCTTTATTGTTACAGACTTCTTCAGAAAATAACACATTTCTCACCACTCCAATAATATATACTCTCACAATCTTCCACACCTCCACTTTCATTAACCAATTAAATAATTAATTAAATAATTAATTAACCAGCCAAAACCATAAACATCTTAAAATTATATGCGTATACACTCTAAACTAACTAATATTTCACTCTACCAATAATTGCATTACATTCATATAAAAACATTAATAATTCTGTTGATTACATGAATGTTTAAACCATTTCTAAAATAATATAAATGTATACAATATACACTTATATACACACACACATTAATTCTCTAAAATGCTGTACCATGTACACTCTCCCATCTCCATTATAACAACATTAACCTATCCTAAAAACATGTAAAATAAAATACTACATTACTACCCACTTGAACATTAATGTATTTCAACCCAAAATGTGTTTTAATTTCAATATGGGCAGCATGCTTATGTTATCATTAATCCCCGGAAACAATGTAGCATTTAATCTTAACTGCTGTCTCATTTCACAAACATCCAGATGCACATCCAAGACAGCACCCTGACTATTACATTTTTATTTGTTGTATTATACAAAACTTGAATTTGTGCTCTGGGTATTGCTCAATGTGTCTAACTAAGGCATTAGTGTTTTTCATATGCCTAATATCAAGCATATGCTCAATGACTCTTTCCCTAAATGTTCTACAAGTTTTCCCTATATAGAAGGCCAAACAGCCTTCACATCTGGCCATGTAAACAACATTTTTGGTATAACAATCAAAATGCCCATGTATACCAATGGGCTTTCCTACAACATTTATTTTGTCACCTGTGACCGGAATATACTAACATATACATCTACCACATCTAAAATTTCCTTTAGTCCGGTGAGAACTACCAATCTCATTAATAACATTAGCATCTGATTCCGATTACTGTTTAAAAGACCTTCCTTTTCTATACACATTTTTGGGGGGTTACTCATTTTTCTCCATACGTTGCTAATCCAGTTTCAACAGTTTCCAATTATTGTGTATAATATTAACTATATACTCAGCATCGTAATTATAGGTTGTTATAAAATACAATAACTCACCCATATCTGTAGTAACACTTGTTTCATTTGTCAAATCATCTGCAAAACGCATATTCCTTTGATTATCAACATTACTATTCATAACCAAAATTGCCCTATAGACCCCATTAACCTTCTTATATTTAACTTAGGTTAATGTTATTATAATGGAGATGGGAGAGTGAACATGGTACAGCATTTTAGAGAATTAATGTGTGTGTGTATATAAGTGTATATTGTATACATTTATATTATTTTAGAAATGGTTTAAACATTCATGTAATCAACAGAATTATTAATGTTTTTATATGAATGTAATGCAATTATTGGTAGAGTGAAATATTAGTTAGTTTAGAGTGTATACTCATATAATTTTAAGATGTTTATGGTTTTGGCTGGTTAATTAATTATTTAATTAATTATTTAATTGGTTAATGAAAGTGGAGGTGTGGAAGATTGTGAGAGTATATATTATTGGAGTGGTGAGAAATCTGTTATTTTCTGAAGAAGTATTTGGGAGGGTGGCCTAATGGTTAAGGTGTTTGCCTTACAAACATAAGGTGCAGGGTTTGAGTCTCACAAGGGATAATTGGCTAGGCTTAAAATGGCTCGCAAGGGCAGTTAGCTTAGTACTAATCTATGAACCTATGAACCTATAAGTCTGTAACAATAAAGACGAAACCTAGGTAAAACAGTCGTTTCATTGGTGTTGGTTCATTTAGCTCGGGAGTATCAGGGTCGTTCCAGAGGATTTTTTTTTCTTGTTGTTCCTTCCTCCAAACTCTTCTCCCCACCCTACATATCTGAAGAGGAGATCCTCAAAGCCTTGTCCAAGGCAAAGAACATAGCCTCTATGGGACCAGGTTACATCCCAGGCTGTCTTCTAAACAGGCTAAAACATGAACTAGCATCACCACTAAGTACCCTTTTCAATCATAGCCTAACCACAGGCTTTGTTCCTGCAGAATGGGGGACAGCAATAGTTATTCTCCCTACAAAGATGACCTAGCAACAGACCCAGGGAATTACAGACCCATAAGCTTGACCAGCCTCATTTGTAAGGCCATGGAACATATCATTATGGACCTCATAAATAAAGACATAGGTGACCTCCAAACCCTGGATTCTACCCAATTTAGCTTTATGAAGGGCAGATCCTGCCTGTTAAATCTGGTGGATTTCCTTGACAATATGACCAAGGCCATCGACAAGGGTAAATCTGTGCAGACAGTATACCTCAATCTGGCAAACACTTTCAACACAATCCCACATTCAGGCATTATCAATAAACTTAGCAAACTGAATGTAAACCCTTTCATTGTAAGATGGGTTGCCAACTGGCTCACAAACTGGGCACACACTATCAAAGTGGGTGACTCCACATCAACCAGCAGACCTGTTACCAGTGGGCTGACACAGGGGTCAGTGCTGGGCCCCCTACTTCTCAGAAGTTCAGGTCAAAACCAAAGGCGTTGTTGCTGGCCAAGTTTGCAGATGACTGCAAACTAGGTGCACTAATTGAATCCCCAAATTATGTCTGTATACTCCAGAAGGGTCTCTTGCAGACCAATGACTGATGTATTAGTCACAGTCTGAAACTGAATGCAAAGAAATGCATCATCTGTCCCTTCCCCACAAACAATGTCCCTTCACACTATCAAATCAACAACAATAACCTAAGTACCCATGAAGTGGTAAAGGACCCAGGACCACAAGTTGACTGCGACCTTAACTTCAACCACCATGTGTCTAATGTAGTAAGGAAAGCTTTTGACACAGCACACTTGATTAGTAAAGGCATCGCCTCGAGAGCAAAATAAGTTATAGCCCCCTATACCCAGCACTTATCCGGCTCATAATTAAGTATAATGCCCTGTTTGGCATGTACCATACTAAGCACCTGTAGCAATTAGAGAGACCTCATATTTTTCTAACAAAGAAGGTCAAGGGGCTCCAGCATGTGCCCTACACAGACCGACTAAAGTCCCTGTCACTACACTCCATATCATATAGACTTCTTAGGGAAGACTTAAGCCTGGCCTACACAGCAAGCCAGGACCCAAATCTAATGAACTTACTGCATATCCATAAATCAAATGGGACTATAGCTACCCATTCCAGGCACCTAAATATGGCCTGCAACTTAAACAGGGCATGGTGGAGAACATATTTATCTCCCAACAACTGCCACGTCTTTGGAATAGGCTACCAATCCACGTGAAAGAGAGCACCATTGACACTGGAACCTGGACGCGTGGATGCAGCATGGTAAATTCTTACCAGGTATAAAGCCCACAGCCCTCCCTGGACATGAGCAGTCATCACTAAATGAATTTCTAGGTATTACATTAAGATGAAATAGCTAGGCTTAAAATGACCTCTGGATCAATAGCCTAGTAATCTCCTCTGATGGATAAAATTTAATAATTATTTAAAAGATAAAAGCTAGAAAAGCTTCATTGTACTTACCTTTTCAGTGAAATGTAAGACATAAACGAAACTGCGTAAATGGTATGCAACTGCATCTGCCACTGTGAACATTTATTACACTTTAAAGAGAAATGTGTGTGTTCTTTGCAAAGTCTAATGTAACTTGGAGGTGTTGAGCTAGGCCAAAAGTGATTTCCTTAAATGGACTCTGGCTTACTGATTTGTACCTTTTACCCTCAGTCATGTAACTGCAGAAAGAAAGAACAATCTTCCAAAAAAATGGCAGGAATTGAATAATTTATGTAATTTGCTTAGGTTATATGACATATAGCAACATATGTGAAGCATAATGCTCATTTTAGCTTGTTAATACAGTTTGACGAGTTTTATATAAACGTAAATGTGCCTGTGTCACAAGTTATAATCCAATAAAGGTGTTTAAAAAAAGAAGCAGCAATCAAACATAAATCTTGCTTGAGCCTTATATAAGCAGAGGAAGACTGTAAATTCATATCAGTCAGGGGGGACATACTTCAGTTTGGTTACTAGAGTTGCATTTTAGAGGGCACACTTGGAGAAGGACCTTAAGCTGTATTTTGCTGCTTTTAAGGGCTATGAAAATTCTGGTCTGTATCTTAAGGATACAGCAATGTCTTTTAACCAGAAGCAAATAATTTCTAGTTCAGTTGTTAGAGTTTTCTGAACACCATCTCACTGTTTAAATGTTTATTTTTAATTCCTTATAGCTTCATAGGTGTGTACTAGGCTAACAACCACAAGGGCCCTTATAACCTTAGCTGTGTGACCCAAATATGACCGACAAATTTTATTTACAGGTGGTGATTTACTGACTTTCTCCGTCATTCGGAGACATAGGAGCCAGACCCTGGTTGAATCTCTGATTACCCATCCATTGGTCCAAGATCTACTTAAAAAGTATGGGGAGCCTGTTCCAGAGAACAGGAATTCTCTGAGAAAGGTATCTGTCTCTCCAACATGGCCTATTTATGCTGCAAGCAAAATTTAGGATTTTAAACTAGTATTTTTGATGCTATTTGCTTTGCTAATGTGCAAAAGGTTCATCAAAACAGGGTCTACGGATGCTCTGCATGCCAGGCAAAGCTCACCTCTCAGAAATCTGTAGGCTTTGAGGTGAACAGCATAGGGCATTGTGTTTGCTTCCTGTCTTCTTTTTGTACAGCACTTTTGTGGACATTCCAGTTGCTGCATGTGTCTGGTCAGGTACATACTTTATGATGGGTCTGCTATGAGCCAAGTCCAGTGCTATGATGACCTCTCTGGACCAACATGCCAAGCCCTTGCTTATAAGTCCAGCGACATAGAAGTATTTTCGTACTACCTTGGACACGTGCTGGTCAAAGGCCAGGTTGGTATCCACATGAGTTCTTTGGACACGTGCTGGTCAAAGGCCAGGTTGGTATCCACATGAGTTCTTTGGACACGTGCTGGTCAAAGGCCAGGTTGGTATCCACATGAGTTCTTTGGACACGTGCTGGTTAAAGGCTAGGTTGGTATCCACATGAGTTCTATGGACACATGCTGGTCAAAGGCTAGCTTGCTATCCACATGAGTTCCCATATCTATGACTAGTGAATTAACTTTTAGGGATGTTTTATTGATGACATAGTTACCCAGGATGGTAGACATCCCAAAAAATACTATAATACATTTCTTGCTACTGAGTCTAAAGCCATGGCACCAAGTGTTCGTATTAGACCTTTCTGAAGGGTGTTCTCATTTTAAGGGGGATTGAATCACTGCTCCCAGTTTGCAATCATCTGCAAACTTGGTCAGCCAAAGGCCTTTGACATTGGCTTTCACATCCAAAAAGTAGATACCAAAGAGGAGTGGGACCAGCACATGACCTTGAGGGGCTCCACTGATGATCAGCCGCTTTCTGGAAGTGATCTCACTGATTTTGACCCCCTGGGTCCTAACAGTGAGCCAGCTAGCTATCCAGTGTGCCATAAAGGGGTTTATACCAAATTCTGTAAGTTTGTTTAATAGTGGGGTACTGTATCAAATGCTTTAGCTAGATCTAGGTAAGCTGTATGCACCATTTTCCCCTGATCCACTTCCTTAGTAACCTTTTCAAAGAAGTCCACCAGATTCAGTAAGCCTAACCTTCCTCTGACAAAGCCAAATTGGGATGGATCCAGTTTCTGGTGGTCTACTATGTCATTCTTGATAATTTCCATAATAATTATTTCCATGGCTTTGCAAATAAGACTAGTCAGAGACCAATGGGTCTATAATTTCCAGGATCTGTTGAAGGTCCTTCCTTATGAAGGGGATGACTGTCCCAGATCTCCAGCCACATGAATGACACAAAGCCTGTTTTAAGACTATAATTAAGTAATGACTCCAGGGGTCATGATAAGTCATATTTTAGATTATACAGGAGGGAATCTGGGATGTTACTGGGGCCCCTTAAGGCCGTGTTCTTGGCTTTAGTGAGTGCAGCCAGTACATGCTCCCCTGTTATGTCTGAGTGTGTTTTTGAGGGGATGGTTCGGGGTGAGAGGAAGGTAAAGCTGGAACTGAATTTGTCCTCTAAAAGGTTTATTATATCACCAGGCTCAGTGAATGTGGTACATTAAACATAAGTTCAGCACATTGCTGTGTGCTGCCTTTGACGTTTCTGACATAACTGTAGAAGGTCTTATGTTCCTTTTCACCTGGGAGGCTATCTTAACCTCAAAGTTGTCTTTGCTTGCCATAATTAGCCCTCTCAGTTGCCTATTTACTTTGTTGAGAGGGTTTCTATGTTTGTAGGAGTTAGCCTTCCTGGTTTTGCCATCAGTTTTGTTCATTTTGTCTTATATCCTGTTTAATTTGAGATGCCACCAAGGTGGTTTCTGTTCTGGGATAGTCCTGGGCTTACTTCTGCTAGGTATAGCAGCCTTTATTCAGCCAGTGCATGGTTGTACAGAGTTTCTGAGAGCAACTCAGTACAGGCTGTTATGTTCTCTGGGTTTAGAGGCATTAAATTTTGACAATCCATAACTTAAGGTAATTTGCCTTGAATAGTTCCTAACTCTTACTGGTTTTAATGCGGTTACGGAGTTGATATTAGTTTCAAAGGAGACAGATTTATGGTCAGTCCTTACCAGGGAGGATGAGACACTGACGGGGTGCAGCATTCTCCCATATTTGTAAGCAAGCAGTCCAGTATGCTAGAGCTTCTAGTGGGCGTATTCACTACTTGATCAAGGGTGTTTGTATTTATGAAGTCCAGGAATCTCTGTGCCTGAAGATTTGACACTGTGTAGGATTTGCAGACTACAGATTGGTAATTAAAGTCTCCTATGAGTAGGGTGTTAAGCTGGATGGTAAGTGTCTCCAGCAGGTCCAAGTATGCGGTGTACGCTTCCTGAGAAGTGGAGGGTGACCTACAGCTCGTTACGATATGGTACAGAATTTTGTCTGTATGTGGAGGAACTCCAACACGCTATCATTCTGCAAGTTCTGCACTGTTTAGATATTTACTTGAATGGAAATGCTTTCAGTCATTTATTTCAACTAAAATATTATTAAACTTTGAATGTTTGTGGTTGATGGTTTATTTATGCATTTTTATGGTATGTTCAACTGTGTGGAGTTCACTCACTCACTCGTGGGTGACTGATCAGAGCTAATTGCTAACTGTTACCATTTAAATATCTCCAGACTGGTTTACTTTAAGTAACCTCAGGAGAAATATACAGCAATGCACAGAACTTATTGTAAATGGTATCACCCACACTGAACCGGAGGCCATTGCCAACCTTTGCGCCAACAGGTTCGGCTCAAACTTCTGCCCCCCCCCCCCCCACTATTCCAGAGGAAATGCCACATACCAAAATTCTCCTAACCATTACTAAGGAACAGGTCATCGATGCCTTTTCCAGGCCTAAAACACTGCATCAATGGGCCCTAATAACATTCCGGGATGCTTAATAAATAACATGAGTCATGACCTCTCTGGTCCACTTGAATCACTTTTCAACTGAAGCTTACAGTCAAGTTTTATGCCCAAGGAATGGAAGATGGCTACAGTCATGCCCCTGCACAAAGGATGTCCAACCAATGATCCTGGTAACTATAGGCACATAAGTCTGACCAGCCTCATATGTAAGGCCACGGAAAGAATCATCACAGACATGACAAATGAGGACATAGGTAACAATACAAGTGCTGGACTCATCACAGTTTGGCTTTGTTAAAGGAAGGTCATAAATATTAAAGCTGATGGACTTTTTTGTGAGGGTCACCAAAGCATTGGATGAAGGCAAGACTGTGCATATGTCTTACCTTGACCTGGTTAAGGCTTTTGATACAATATCCCATTTAGGCATTATAGACAAGCTCACTAATTTAGGTATAAACCCTTTTATCACCCATTGGATAGCCAAATAGCTCAATGATAGGGACCCAGGAGGTCAGCATAGGTGATGCCACCTCCACCAACTGGACAGACATTAGCTGAGCCCTCCAGGGTTCGGTAATGGGCCACTCCTTTGCAGCATCTATTTCTCTTAAATGGAAGCAAATGTTGAAGGTTTATGGCTGACTAAGTTAGCAGTTGATTGTAAGCTGGGGGTTATCATCAACCCCCCCTGCAGACACTGGCATTCTTCAAGAAGGCCTGTCTCTGAGCAACAAATGGTGTCAAAGCCATGGTCTTAAACTCAATGCTAAGAAATACATAATTGTACCTTTTTGGAAAGTCAATCATCCCAGCTAATTACCATGTTGATAACATGTCCCCAAGAGTCAACCCAGTGGTCGGGGATCTGGATACGCACATAGACAGTAGTCTTACCTGTGACCACCATGTGGCAACAGTGGAAATAGTTTTATGTTGCACAACTTATAAGTAAGGGCATGGCATCTAAGTCCAAAGAGGTCATTATCCCACTGTACTCTTCTCTTATCAGACCACTCATAGAGTACAATGCTCCCTTCATTATGTACCTGACCAAGCATATGCAGCAACTAGAGTGATGTTAGAGGCCCCTTACAAAAAGAATACAAGGTGTAACAAAGCTGCCTTATGCATAGGACCTTAAAGCCCTTAAAGCCCTTTCCCTGTACTCAGTCTATTATAGATTGCTAAGGGTTGATCTACATCTGGCTTACAAGGCATCAGTAAACCCACACTTATGAATCTCGTGCATATTTGTAAGTCAAACAGTACCAGAAATACTATGACTTTATCAGAACATGCTGGAGAGACAGATATGTGTCCCAGAGACTGCCCCTCATATGGAACAGGCTTCCCATCCAGGGAAAGATGAGTTTGTCTATTACCCAATTTAAGTGCAACCTAGACCATGGATGGGGAATAGGAAATTTACACTGGGCTTGGCACCTTATGCCTTATGGACAGAAGCTGCTTATAAATGCCCTGCCTTCCATGTCCTCTTTGAATACAGGACATCATTATTCTTTTGGGAAAACCTGGCTAGGCTTAGAAAGACCCTGGGCCATTAGGCTTGTAAAAAATCTATGAATCTATAAAGTGTAAACAGTAACGTGTGTTCTTATTTTGTTAGTTTTGACACACTAGTAAGAGCAATACTGTATACTGGAAAGGGGTGTTGGTGCTAGGGAGTTACCATTTACATTCATTGTGTGTATGTTTGGGTATGTTTGTACAGGAAAAAAATAATGCTCAAGTTTCCAAATAATGTTGGCAAGGGTGCACTGTTAAGCAATTCAAATCAGCCTGAGGTGTTTGAAATCACGGGATGCCACTGATTACAAAGTCTAAGCTGTAGCTGTACAGTATAAATCTCATTTGTGTGTAGCACAGCTTGACTGTTATCTAAATCAATACTACACTTTTACTATATGCCCTTAAAAACAATTAACACTTGTATATTAACTGCTACATTAATGGGATTCAAACCTCACATCTGTTTCCATGACACATTAAATATTGATGGTAGCGATGCAGAAAAAAAGCCCATGGCCACAGTCCATCAGATCAAGTATCTTTTTATTGCTTTTTCTCTGACCCACTTCTATTCTGTTTATGACAATATGGTGATGAGATCTTCACAACTGCAGATCCTAATTTAGATGGAGGTTTTATAAGCAATGTATTAAGAGGAACAGTAACTCATTAATTTCTCTTGGTGATGCTTCTTTCATATGTACAATGTAAAGTGCCTTGCTACAGTCTAAGAAAGGCACAGCCACCATTTCATTTTTCCTTCCTTCTCTTCTACCAGTTATTTCCCTTCCTCCATCTGCTCATTATCACTATTGTTTCCTCAGTCATTATAGGCAGATAGGTATGGGGGCAAAACCCTCCTAGAAAAAAAAAATCATTGTTACCATGGTGATATAATTTCTGCAGTTCTCAACAGGCAGCACAGCAGGATTGTTCCTCAGCACAGTATGACATCCATGTACCACTGTTACACTGTAGCAAACCATCATTACTTTCTTGGTAATTAAAGCAGATGTAAAATTCACAGGGCAAGACTTTGGGTTTTGGCTGCCCACCCCATCAGATTGTTTTTTTCATATCCTTTTTAATTTTACATTTTTTAACTATATGCACAATTTTGTGTGTGTATGTGTGTGTGTGTGTGTTTCATATCTTGCTGGAGCTGATAGATCTGTTTTTTACTGTTCAACCACCCAATCGGCTTTGAACTGGCATTAGTCACTTTTCAATGGACACCACTGTCTTATACAAATATGCTGATCAACAACTGTTTATTTATCCCACTGCTTGTGCTAGGATTATCCATTTGCAATTCTTGTAGTCCGTCATCACAGCATTGGTCAAGTTATGACTTCTGGACATGTACTTGGTGCCTTTCCATGGTTTCATTTCATTGTTGACATTTGATGGTGTTGATTGACAGCTGTCAGCAGATATGCTGTTGCTGCTTGAATTCTGGACATGGTAATTTCTGACATTATTTAAAATCAAAGTACAAGGAATTAGGTGTTCTTCAGACAGACTAGATGGGCTTGTTATTTCCTTCTGCTGGATTACATGAATGCAGAACATTATCCTACTCTAATGTTTCTTTGGCCTATCTCTGGATTCATTCTTTGCAAAGCCAACAAGAGTGTTTGGCTATTAGATGTCACCATTTATATGAGGTGTGAAGATAGGTAAAGGCTGCCAGCCTAGCCAAATAGAATTTTGTAGATAAGTCTGTCATTTGTAAATATTAATGTAAGCCACAGGCTTGTTCTCTTAAATGTGAAAAGACTGCATTGGATATAGAATTGCAAACAAAAATGTAACAACAGTGCACTCTGCTGTAAAAAAGCTAAGTCAAGCATTTTACGACGGTCTTTGATGTCAAAATTCAGAGCTGATATGTCTAGAGGGAGGCATCCTGCCTATTGTTTTAAGACCAGAGTTAATGGCTAGAATTTGCATATATAAATGTCCTTTATTGCTCTGGTTTCTGACCAGGTGTAAAGAATGTAAATATAGTTTCTGTTAGCCTGGGAACACCAGAGAATTGTGAAGAATGATGTCATGTGAAGCAGCTCTGTGTTATCAATTTAAAGAGAGAGAATCGGAGAGCTCAGAGCATTTTGTCTTGAGAACATCCAACATCACCGGCACTGCTTTGCTCTATATGTAAGTTATGTAGAACTGTGTTTTCTCTTAGAAATAGCTAGGAATTAGGAAGATTAGACTAAGTGTTTCTCTGTGTTGATGTCAGAACTTTTCTACGGTATTATTTAAAGTATTTCTCTGTGATCTCTGAACTCTTGACTAGCACTGTATAGTAAGAAGTATTGTCTTGTGTTTTTATTATTTATTGTTAAATATTTTTAAACCTTTCAACTGTGGTTGTTTTATGTAGAGTTAATTTAAGCTCTAGAGTACATTGCATGTATATAGTGATACTGTACCAAGTCACTCTAATAAGCCTTGACTTTTCAGTCACACTTACCATTTGGATAATAATATTGCACAGTAATAATTGGACACCCTTTCAGAAGGGCCTTTGAGTAGCTGATATTAGTGGGTGATGGTAGCTGGTACTACTTTTTAGATTGGGAAGAAAAAGGGCACAGCTGGAGAACCTGTGCCAGCCTTCCCCAGGAGTGTCTGTGTGGTTGTATATAACTCTTACCTCAAAGTGTGTGTGTGTGTGTGTGTGTCAGCTACTTGGGCAGGGACACGAAGCACTGGTTGGACAGAGAAAATGCTGAAGGTTTTAGCTTGTCCACTAGGCTGAGATCTGGACTCTACAGCTGTGCCAGTGGGGAGTCTTATTGGAGACCTGGAGAGAAAGGGAAAAAACAGCCCCAGACTGATTGTGATCTCTGTGTGCTCTTAAGGGAAATTGCACTTTACTGTGTGTGTATTTATTATCCTTTCTGTATATGGACACCCCTCACTGGTGTAGTGGTGAGGATTGAGGCTCTTTGACTGCTGGGCCAGGGCACGGGCATCACATGAGGTCTGCTGATGGGCTGTTTTTTATGACTACCTTTGCTATGCATTGTTTTTTTCATCCACTTATGACACAGGAAAGATAAATTCAGGGAAAAAAGTGAGACAGACGTGAAAGCTAGGTAGAAACAGGAGGCCTGGGTATTGATTTCATTTCCTCGTTTGTATTTGACTGAACATTGGTAGCTAATAACAGACTTTACTATTTGTAATTTTATTTTCATTATAACATACTTCTTTGGCATCCAATATGAGACGCGCTTTAAAATAAAATTACTGTAGTTATCAGTTCTCTTTAATTAAAAAAAAAGTTCATGAGACAAATTAAGTTATCTGGACAGACTACTAACTTGCCTTTTTGGGGCATTTTATATTTTATTTAATTATTTTCACTGATTTTGATAATTATTATTACCCAGGTTTTTTAATGTAAAGACAAACAACAGAGGAACGAAGCCCTGGCTGCAACCTGGGTGACCAGTGCTAAATCAGTTGCACAGGAACTGACAGCCAGTGATTTTCAGTTCTTGGGTCACCCATCTGGTGGGGGGAGTGAACTCTGGCTTGTCTCATACAACAAATGCTGAGCACATACTATCATACACAGCTAAGCATGCCTAGACAGCAAAGTATGAGTGAAGGCATGTACAGTGTACACCCCCCGGTCAGGCAGCTAGTGGATTTAATGCACACTGCCAAGGGGATTATGGAATACAGGGCCAAGTAGGGGAGGTACGCTTGACCTACTTACTGACTGGGCTACTCCCAAAGAAGAGGCAGGACTGGTGATGTCCACTTGAGGAATGGATCGGCTCAACAGCAGGCATCAGAAGGGAAGATATAGGGTCAATGTCTGTCATGAAAAGGGAAGGTGGTAAGCCCAACACCAGGGAAACAAATGTATTGCAAGACTCTCACCTGACCAGGGGCCCGTTTGATCTGGGATAGAGTGAGCTTGGTGAACTCATCCCAGGGGCCCAATCCTAATATGTCAGGAAGAACAAATGGGCTAAGCTGGGTGAAGGCAGAGCAGCATCTTGGTCAGTTGTGAAGACAAATTAAAAACAAAACAAAAAAATTAAAAACAACTAGTGTGAATGCTAGGTACATTAACTTTAAGAAATTACACATGCGAAACTATAGTCATTTTCAAAAACTGTTTGCTAACTTTTGGAATGTAAACTATAATTGTTTGAACTGACCTGAATCTCTATATGAGCAAATAAAAATGAGAAGCTTTTCTTCCTAACCCACATGTTTCCTTGGTGCACACTGTGTTCAATTCTCTGGCTATCCAGAGAAATTCCAAGGATTTCAATTATAATACTAGGAGAAGTAAAACTAAATGTGACGACTGAGGGGAGATGTACTAAATCTAGATCTGCAGTATCTCAGAGTGTTCCTCTAACTACGAAAGGTTTTGGAGTTAGTAAGGGTGTTGATGGCACAAGGAATAAAGATCTACATCTGTGGCCATCTGGCACTTCAACACACATCCGGGTACATGACATACCAGATGCACGTGGGTACCATTCAGTTGTCTTGAGTTTGATTCTGTCAGTCATCAATTACAAAAGTGTGTTTCTTATTCTCTGCTGCTTTACCAACTACTGTCCCTACATCAACCCTGAAAAAAAGGCATTTGTGAGTGGTGGGCTTACTATGTTAAAGTATAACAAAATTAAAAAAAATAATCATAATTTCACTGCTCCCTACCCCTGGCCTCTTCACTGTGGCCACCACGTAACATGAAAGGAGCTGTGTTCTCCACAGAACTGATTTTTCTCCACAGGTGGTGTGTTTTGTATCCTCACCTACCTTTAACAGTCTGCTTATAGCTGTACCAGGTTTGACACATTACAAAGGTTCTTCAAAACAGTCTGCAAAGTAAGGGGACAGAAGGACCTTTATGACTACTGAAACTAATGGCTTTAAGCAACCCTTGTGCAGAGATATTAATTTCAGAGATATCAATTTCCAGGCAAGAAAACTTTATACAAAGTTAGCAATATTTTATTCTAGTGAGATTTTAAACAAACTCTTTCAGACATAGATACGTTTACATTTTTTAAAGAAAATATATACAATGCATGTTTTTTTTAAATGTCATCATTTCTCGATGTAAAATATTACTCATGGCTGAGGAGAATTTTTTTTTTTCACTTGACTGCTTCACGTAACCTGAAAAACAGGTAATACAGCAGTGAGGTAAAATAGCAAACTAGAGAGAAAATACAGGAAGAAGAAACAAAACGTGCTACTTTCTAGAACTTAAAATGAAAAGTTAATAGGGTGTGAAATGTCAACCAAACACTCTGCATTTTAAATTCCTTGAGCAGATGCAGAGTTCCACAGATGAGAGCCATGAGTCTTTGACAGAAACACTGCTAAAATGTTCACTTTATAGTACTTACTTGAGAGAAACAGTACTTTAAAAATCTTTGAAACCTGTCAGCCAGGTGCAAAACAGCAAGGCATCTTTGAATTTAATTACTGTTTCTGAGACTATAGCCCATAACTCTCAAGGCTACCTCATTATGATGAGCGCTCCTCATTTGCAGTCTTAAAAATGTTATGTTCCTCAAAGTTCCACATTGAAAGGGTCTGTCACATATTCAGTGATAGCAAGTTTTACAACTGACATCCACAAAAAACATATTTTTTCATTTAAAGAGTTACTCTACAAGTAAAAACAGCACATTTTAACCATCCTATGAACTTCCTTGTTGAAGTTGTTTGTAAGCTGTTACTAAGTGTTCCACATTTTACCCATTTGTTCCACATTATAAGAGAGATATTCCTCATTTTGGAGACAGAAAGTTGAGAGCTATGCTTAGCCTGTTCTGGAAAGCAGATTCAATCACCCAAGTTCTTGCAGATCTCCTGAGCTTCCTAGTTTGTGTCTTCAACTTGCACCCTTTTGTTCCTGTTCTCATTTCTTTTTTAAATATAGGACACACTTGGATGGTGTGGGTGCCAACAGAGGTAATATAATGTTTCTAAAACAGCATCTGTCCACAGCATTGTCACAGGCCGGAGTCGTGGATCAAGCTAAGAAACATGAAAGATCAGAAGAAGTAAGAAAAAAATTGATACAAGCTGGCTCTACTTATGTTGGAGAGAATGGAGACGGGTGACCATATAAATAACGCAAGAAATGCATTACTGTAGTCTTTGGGAAGTCACCTATCCCAGGGAACTACCACATTAAAAATAGGCCCGTAAGAGTTGACCCAGTTGTTCAGGATTTGGGAGCTTATGTGGACAGTGACCTAACCTTTGACCAACATGTCTCTTTTTTTCTCAATTTTTTTTTTATTTTTCAAATACAGTTGAAAAAATTCCATAGTATTTGTATATAACATCTTAAATAACTATGTACACTATTTACATCAGCTGACACTATAACAGAGCTCAATATATAAAATTAGTTTATAGGTATAACAATCCAGCCATCCAAGTGTATCTGTTCAGTTATTATAAAGTGTCAATTAATGATAAGACTTTTTTCCATGGATTGTTAATAAATGGCTTAGGATGAATCCTTAATTCTTTAATTTTAATTTCCAGCAATGCTGTGGTCTTCAGTAGGTTGTAGACGTCTTCCAAAGTTGGTATTGTGTTTGCATTCCATCTTCTTGTTATACACTTCCTTGAAATTGCAAGTGTAGTCCATACTAAATACATGTTTGACCTATTCAAATGAGGACCTTTTATTACACATTTAATAATACTAGAGCTTTAGATAAGTTAAACAATTTATTAACTAAAGCTTGTAAATAGTTTTTAATACCATTCCAAAATGGCTTAATTTTAACACAGTCGAAAAATGTGATTTCAACCTGCATTGTGTATTTGCTCACACCTCCAACATATTCTATCTGGAGTTAAGAATCCTCTGTGCAAGCATTTCCAATTAAAAACTTTCCAGTATTGTGTAAAGGATGTATGTTTTATTGATAAGAAAATATTTGATTTAATTTCTTCAGTTAGTTGTAATGAGTCTCCTTTTCTTACATAATTTCAATATGAGGATTTGGGTGTTGTTTTATAATTTATCAATATCTTGTAAAATTTCGAAATACAATTTCCCATGTCATAATAATTATATATGATTTCATACAGGTATTTTGTAAGTTTAGGTATTTCTTTAAATGAAGAATTACTAATTATTCTGCATAAATCTTGCGAATACGATAGAATGCTTTGCATAGTTAGTTGTAGAATTTTGTATGTTGTTTCTTTATTTCTTTATTTATTTATTGACATTTGTTAACCTGGTTAGTCCAACTGGGCTTGAGACCCGCTTTCAGTAGAGACTCTACGAGAAACGCTCCAAAAAACAATTACATGAAAAACAATATTGCCGTTAAAAAGTTTAAATCGCATACATATATGAGAGATAGTAAAAGGATCAAAATAAATCTGTTAATACAGCATGAGTAAAAACAAATAGAGAGCTTACGTGATATGACAAAAACACAATATTTATACAAAGCAATCATGTATTTACACAAGAGAATTATGTATCTTAACTGCTAAAAAGCAATTGGCATTGGCTAACAAGCATGGAGTTGTGGGAAATGTGAAGAGTGGGGAAAAACATAATTAGTGATTTAAGGAGAGTGAAAGGTGTTTATGTATTATAAAGTGAAAGGTGTTTTAAAGAAACAGTACTTTAAAAATCTTTGAAACCTGTCAGCCAGGTGCAAAACAGCAAGGCATCTTTGAATTTAATTACTGTTTCTGAGACTATAGCCCATAACTCTCAAGGCTACCTCATTATGATGAGCGCTCCTCATTTGCAGTCTTAAAAATGTTATGTTCCTCAAAGTTCCACATTGAAAGGGTCTGTCACATATTCAGTGATAGCAAGTTTTACAACTGACATCCACAAAAAACATATTATTTCATTTAAAGAGTTACTCTATAAGTAAAAACAACACATTTTAACCATCCTATGAACTTCCTTGTTGAAGTTGTTTGTAAGCTGTTACTAAGTGTTCCACATTTTACCCATTTGTTCCACATTATAAGAGAGATATTCCTCATTTTGGAGACAGAAAGTTGAGAGCTATGCTTAGCCTGTTCTGGAAAGCAGATTCAATCACCCAAGTTCTTGCAGATCTCCTGAGCTTCCTAGTTTGTGTCTTCAACTTGCACCCTTTTGTTCCTGTTCTCATTTCTTTTTTAAATATAGGACACACTTGGATGGTGTGGGTGCCAACAGAGGTAGTATAATGTTTCTAAAACAGCATCTGTCCGCAGCATTGCCACAGGCCGGAGTCGTGGATCAAGCTAAGAAACATGAAAGATCAGAAGAAGTAAGAAAAAAATTGATACAAGCTGGCTCTACTTCTGTTGGAGAGAATGGAGACAGGTTACCGTATAAATAACGCAAGAAATGCATTACTGTAGTCTTTGGGAAGTAACCTATCCCAGGGAACTACCACATTAAAAATAGGCCCGTAAGAGTTGACCCAGTTGTTCAGGATTTGGGAGCTTATGTGGACAGTGACCTAACCTTTGACCAACATGTCTCTTTTTTTTCTCAAATTTTTTTTATTTTTCAAATACAGTTGAAAAAATTCCATAGTATTTGTATATAACATCTTAAATAACTATGTACACTATTTACATCAGCTGACACTATAACAGAGCTCAATATATACAATTAGTTTATAGGTATAACAATCCAGTCATCAGAGTGTATCTGTTCAGTTATTATAAAGTGTCAATTAATGATAAGACTTTTTTCCATGGATTGTTAATAAATGGCTTAGGATGAATCCTTAATTTTTTAATTTTAATTTCCAGCAATGCTGTGGTCTTCAGTAGGTTGTAGAAGTCTTCCAAAGTTGGTATTGTGTTTGCATTCCATCTTCTTGTTATACACTTCCTTGAAATTGCAAGTGTAGTCCATACTAAATACATGTTTAACCTATTCAAATGAGGACCTTCGTACACATTTAATAATACTAGAGCTTTAGATAAGTTAAACAATTTATTAAATAAAGCTTGTAAATAGTTTTTAATACCATTCCAAAATGGCTTAATTTTAACACAGTCGAAAAATGTGATTTCAATCTGCATTGTGTATTTGCTCACACCTCCAACATATTCTATCTGGAGTTAAGAATCCTCTGTGCAAGCATTTCCAATTAAAAACTTTCCAGTATTGTGTAAAGGATGTATGTTTTATTGATAAGAAAATATTTGATTTAATTTCTTCAGTTAGTTGTAATGAGTCTCCTTTTCTTACATAATTTCAATATGAGGATTTGGGTGTTGTTTTATAATTTATCAATATCTTGTAAAATTTCGAAATACTATTTCCCATGTCATAATAATTATATATGATTTCATATAGGTATTTTGTAAGTTTAGGTATTTCTTTAAATGAAGAATTACTAATTATTCTACATAAATCTTGCGAATACGTCAGAATGCTTTGCATAGTTAGTTGTAGAATTTTGTATGTTGTTTCTTTCTTTCTTTATTTATTTATTGACATTTGTTAACCTGGTTAGTCCAACTGGGCTTGAGACCCGCTTTCAGTGGAGACTCTACGAGAAACGCTCCAAAAAACAGTTACATGAAAAACAATATTGCCGTTAAAAAGTTTAAATCGCATACATATATGAGAGATAGTAAAAGGATCAAAATAAATCTGTTAATACAGCATGAGTAAAAACAAATAGAGAGCTTACGTGATATGACAAAAACACAATATTTATACAAAGCAATCATGTATTTACACAAGAGAACTTTGTATCTTAATTGCTAAAAAGCAATTGGCATTGGCTAACAAGCATGGAGTTGTGGGAAATGTGAAGAGTGGGGAAAAACATAATTAGTGATTTAAGGAGAGTGAAAGGTGTTTATGTTGGATTGTGACAGGGACAAGTCTTGGAGTTGAGCATATGGTGTTTTAGTATTGTTTGCATATCCAGAACTTTTAGTTCTTTGATACATTGAAACCAACAAACAAATCCTTTCTGTTCCCAGGAATTAATTAATTCTCTGTATATTTTATGTTGATAGCTCTTTGTAACTATGAATGGTGTTAAAAGATCAAACCAGATTTTTAAATATATATTTGCATTAATAATTTTCCTAAATGAGTCAATGTAATAATTAATCATAAGAGTTTTAGTGGGCTTAGTTATGTTATATTGCATACTAATACATAATATGTGACATGGCCAATTGATTTTATCTATTATTTGCAATTTGTTTTTGTAAATCAAATTCATTTATTGATATTATAGTTAGTAATTTTTTCTAATTTGCAGAATAATTTGGACTTATCCAGTCTGAGATTGTTTTAGATATTGATGCTTTTATATATGTTTCTATATCAGGAAAGTTTAATCCTCCCTGTTCCCATGGTCTGATATGATGTATTAAAGCAATTCTATTTCTTTTGGGAAACCATAAACATTTTATTAGGCATGAGTTAATTTCTTTGAGTATCTTCCTTTCTGGTAACAGTTGTATTGCCAAAGCTATATATAGAATCTTGGGTAGTAAAACCCTTTTTATTAACTGTAGTCTGTCTTCAAATGTTAATATTATTTTGTTCCACTTTTCCACAGAGAGTTTAATTGTATCGATGATATTATTGTAGTTTTTTTAGAATAATTCATTATTATCCTTGCATAACTCAATTCCTAGATATTCATAGGTTCATAGGTAGGTACTAGGCTATTGGCCCTATGGCCTATATAAGCCTAGCCAATAAAGGTACCCTAGCTTTCACCACCCAAGAAAATTATTTTCCTGTGCCCCTGTCGAGCAGAGCCACTGAGGTGATCCCCGGGGTGAATTTCCTATTTCCCATCCAATCATCAAGATTTTTCTTAAAGAGTGCTAATGAGGAGCTTTGTCTGATATAGACAGGTAGCTTGTTCCAGAGTATGGGAAGTCTCTGGGACAGGAATCTATCCCTCCAGCATGTTCTGTTTATTGTGGTGACAAGGTTTAGGTCCCTAGAGCATGTAGCTTGGAGGGATTGGGATTTCTTTAAGTGGAGCATGTCGAACAGCTCTGGGTTTGACATAGCTTTGTATGTTATGCAGAGATCGCTTCTGAGTAGGTGATATGAGATGGATTAAAGCTGGAGTTTTTTGAGACGGTCTGCATAGGGCATCAGTTTGAGGCTGGTAATCCTCTTTGTGAGGTATTTCTGCAGCCTTTCCAGTTGTTGTAGATGTCTTGTGAGTTACATACCAAAAGGGGCATTGTACTCTATAATGGGTCTAATGAGTGGTGAGTAAGGGGGAAAATGACCTCTTTTTTTCCTGGATGAGAAACCTTTTATGATGAGGTGTGCCATGCAGAAGGATTTTTTGACTACTGTGGCGATGTGATTATCAAAGGAGAGACTACTGTCCACCTGTGTCCTAAGGTCTCTTATGACACTTTCAGTTTTAAGTAGACTACCATCTATGTGGTAGCTCATGGGTACAGAGTTTTTACCAAAGGGGATGACAATGCACTTTTTGGCATTGAGCTTGAGTTCATGGCTTTGACACCAGGCATCTGTCTCCATGAGGCCCTTTTGTTGAATGTCCACATCGTTAGGAGTTTTGATTATGGCTCCTAGTTTGCAATCATCTGTGAACTTCATTAGCCAAAGACCTTCTGTGTTAGCCTGTACTTCAGAAAAATAGATACCAAACAGGAGAGGACCCAGGACTGAACCCTGTGGTACTCCACTTGTCACTGGTCTGAAATCGGATTTGGAGTCTGTTACTTTCACATTGTGGGTTCTGTCAGTGAGCCAGTTGGCAAGCTATCTTGTGACATAGGGATTTATACCTAGTTTAGTGAGTTTATCTATAATTCCAGAGTGGGGGATGGTGTCAAAAGCCTTGGCGAGATCTAGATAGGCTGTGTGAACCACCTTACCCTAGTCTATGGCTTTGGTGACTGCTTCAAAGAAGTCTATCAGGTTTAGGAGAAATTATCTGCATTTTACAAACCCGAACTGGGTGGGGTCCAGAGTTTGGAGATTACCAGTGTCTTTGTGTATAAGATCCATGATGATACATTCCATGGACTTGCAGACCAGGTAGATTCTTGTTTCCCTATAATGTGATTCCCCTTCATCTGCAATTCTTTTTTTTTTATTTAAAAATAAACATTTTGAATTATTGAAATGGAGTCCTGAAGTCCTGTAAAATGTGTCAATTAAAATATATAATTCTTCTAACGTCTCTTTAATATGTCATCAGCAAAGAGCATTACTTTAGAATCGTATTGCTCATAAACATCTACTCCTTTGATTTTTGTATTGTTACGTATTGAATCTGCCAATATTTCAATAGCCAAAGCAAATAGAATCGGTGACATGGGACATCCTTGTTTAGTACCCTTTGTTATATGTATAGATTCAGAGGTGAAATGACCTAGCTTAACATATGCTAAGTATATATATATTCTTTAGTAGATGAACAAAGGAAGGAAGAAATTCAAATAACACCAGAAATTTGAATAAATAGTCCTAATTTAGGGAACCAAAGGTTGTCTTTATATCTAAGCCAATTATGACTGTTTCTTTATTTTCTTTAACAATCTATAAGAGAAATGATCCTTTTAATATTGCCATGTGTGTCTATGATATATAAATCCAGTCTGATCATTATTTATAGTTTTGGATGGTGGTATTTTCATTCTGTTAGTTAATATTGTCATAAATATCTTATAGTCATTATTTAATAATGATATATGTCTATATGAGGTACAGAGGTCTGGGGATTGGTTTTCCTTTAGGATTGGTGTGATTAAGGAATATCACCAAGAGGGAGGTATTAAAGCTTGTGACTGAATTTCTAATAGAGTTTTATGGAAGAGGGATAGTATCTTTGAAGGAAAAAGTTTATATATTTCCATAATTATGCCATCTATACCTGGAGCTTTATTATTTTTACCCTCTTTTATTCTATCTGTAATTTCTTTGTAGGATATGGGTGCTTGCAGATCTAGTTTTAATTTTTTTCTGGTATTTTTTCATATTAGAACATTTTTCATCTTTTTGGAAATGTTCCACATAGTGACTTCTATAGACATCAAGAATGTCACCTATATCCGAAACATTTTTCTCTTTCTTTTCATGGAAGATGCTTTTAATGTTATTAGCTTTTGATTGTATTTTGATTCTTGTGGATAAATTATGTAGATATGAGAAGTGTCCAAGGTATTAATTTTTAGTTTTTCTAACGCTAAGCTAGTTTTATGTGTTAGAATTTCGTTGTATTTATTGTTTAATACTTCTACTTTCTTTTTCATCTCCAAATGATTTTGATTTTGTTGAACTTTCACTGACAAAAGTTTGGATTGTAGATCTAATAATTCATAATCCCATTCTCTGATTTTTTTTTATACCAAGTTAGGGTTTTACCACATATGTAAGCTTTTAACGAGTCCCATATCATTACTTTATTTATCTCTGAGGTGTAATTAATATCTACGAAGAATTGTAATTCAGATAATAACCAGGGTTTGAACCAACATGTTTCTATTGTTGTTAGTCCCCTCTACATTGCAGCTTATAAACACAGGTATTGTGTCTAGATCTAGGGATGTTATTGTGCCCATTTACTCCACCTTCATTGGCCCAGTCATTGAGTATAATGCCCCCTTTGGCATGTATCTGTCCAGACACATGCAACAACTGGAACTCCCACAGAGATACTTTACTAAAAGGTTACAAGGCATAAAAACGTGTCCTAAATTGGCTGATTCAAAGACCTGTCACTATACTCTTGTGTCCTACAGACTGCTAAAAGGTCACCTGTATCCGGCATACAAGGGATCCTCTGACCCACTACTGATGGATTTACTGTACATCAGCAAGTCAAATGGCATCAGACATACTCTGTCTAGCAATCTAAACCTGTCCTGTAACATCAGCAGAATGGTGTGGAAGGACAGGTATATCTCACACAGGATACTGCTGCTCTGGAACATACTCCTTGTCCACAGAAAACAAATTTCATCTCCGTCCATATTTAAGCACAACTTGGATCTATGGATGGGAAACAGAAAATTTATCCCAGGACTGCCCCTGTACTACTAATGGGCAGAGGCAGCTCCTAAATGCTTTATCTAATGCATGGATCCCATCAAATTATATATGGGATGACCCCAGTTATTTTCATTAGGCGTAATATATATAATCATCGACGATGAGATGGGCAAGGCCACATAAAGAAGACCATGATCTTTGCCTTTTTGTCCAGGCTCAGACCACGACCACATCGAGTGTCCTATTTACAAATCATTTGTCACTAATACCCTCAGGAATTGTCTAGCCTCTCTAAAAGTATATTTAGAAAACCTTGCACATGAAATGGATGTGACGTTGGGCCATCCAGACGAGCCTGTACTGAAGAAGGCCAAAAAACTGTGGCCTGAACCTTCAACCATGCCTTTTCTTCTGGTCATTTCTTCCAAGGCCAGTATAGGCCCGGAGACCGTGCCAGAGGTGGTGGATGTACTTTCGTCGGGTACCACATTGGAGACCCCAAAGAAGTTCATTGGCACATCCATGAGGGAAGGGCAGGCATCCAATCAGGGGGACAAGGGGGCACCCAGGCTCGATATATCCGAGTGCCCTCAAGGCATAACACAAATTATGGTGCATGAAGATGTGCTTTCTGATACCGACAAGTGTAGGCTAATGTCCAGTCCTTCCACATTTCATCATATGGAAGCCCTTAAAAAAGAAGGTCAAAACTAAACATGTGTCTCCTGCTACCCCTCAGCAGCCCCCTGATTTGGAAGCTTTTTCTTAAAGCCTCTTTAATGCCATTATGGCACTTCACCAACCCCCTCCTTTTTATTTTCCTCTGCAGCCCTTTTCTCCTTCCACAACCTTCAAAAGGACAATGTGGACACTTTCTCAGAGGAGGAGGATTCCTCTGGAGAGGAGTCATTCGCCTACTCCACCCAGTTGGCTTCTCCCTTGGGGTATGCCTCCCCAGAGGAGGAATCTAATGGTACAGATGCCCCTGGGGAGGACATCGTTTTTGGAAAGACCATTCTCAAAATGAAAGAATTTTTTTAAGTGGGACTGCTCCCAAGTTTCGAATATTCAAAATAGCTATTATGGCCTCTTGCAGATGTACTCTCCTTCTGCTATTCCTCCAGTCCTGCCTAACTTTCTGGATGTTTTCTCAACTGCCACCAAATGTCCAGACTCAGCCTCCTGCCCCCAAGCATCCAGACAGGTTCTATAAGATACCCGAGTACTCCAAGTAACTTTTCAAGACCCCTGCTGCTGACCCAGCTACCATTTCTGTTTCCATGGATAAGGCTTTAAAATTGTTGCCATCCATTTCCTTGTTACCCTCTCATAAGGAGAGTAAGATCATGGAACATTTGGGAAAGAAGGTATGAACTTCTGCCACTTTGGCCTTTCATGCAATAAATTATCAGACCTACATGACAAAGTACTCCCTGGCCCTTCTGGTGGATGCAGGGAAAATTCTTAGCCATTCTTAATTCCTCTGCACAAGTGACTAGGCACTCCAAGTGGAGTTATGATACTGCTGATGCCTCTGCTCAGGCAGCTGCCTTTGGGTCTGTTCTAAAAGATATTCTTTTCTTAGGCTACAGCCTCTGCCTGAAGATTTCAAGGCTAAATTGCTGGATGCACCTTTGGATAACAAAGCCTTGTGTGGGAGCTCAGCAGCGGAGCTCTTCAAGTCTCTTCAGGAGAAAGGAAAGGAGTTACAGGATCTTAAACACATTCTGGTTTCTCCAGTTCCATGGTTTCAAAGAAATTACCCATTTAAGACTGCCTTTATTGGAAAACCTTCTCTGTCATCTTCTTCATCTAATAGTAAGAAAGGACCCAGAAAGCCCACCTCTTCTAAGTCTGCTTCTTCCACCCCTGCCTCTAAACAGTCCTTTCAGTCCTAACCCAAGCCAGGTAGACTGTGACTTCCAGCCCCCAGGGCTATCCACCCCCTTGTCCCATTGTGTCAGACAGGATATTTTATGGCTTGGGAAAACTCCCTTCATTCAGAAGGACCCCCCCCCCCCAAAGTTCAATTGAGTTTCTTTCTTCAGATCATCACAGACCTGATATTTCAGGGAACTATAAAAGAGGTTCCCACTTCCCAGCAAGGAAAGGGATTTTACTCAAGGATGTTCCTGGTCCACAGGAAGGATGGCCCCTGGAAACCCATTCCAGACCTTTCCCATTTAAACGCCTTTCTCCAAGCCCCTTCTTTCCTTATCTTGACTCTGCCCTCCCTTCTCACTCTTATTCTTCCCCAGGTGTTCATGGTGTCCCTGGATATAAAAGATGCCTACCCTCACATTCCCATACACCCAAGGTTCAGGAAGTTTTTACATTTTTCTGTAGCTTCCTCACATTTTCAGTTTTGTGCTTTGCCCTTTGGTCTCTCTGTGTCACCAAGGGTTTTTACAAAGTTCGCCCCTGTTATACCATTTTGCAGAATGCAGGGAATTCAAATCTTCACTTTCCTAGATGACCTTCTGATTCAGGTTCAGCCCTCAGAATTTCTTCAGGGAAACCTTTCCTTCACTATTGCCCTACTACAGAGTTTAGGGTTCACTATAAAATTCCAGAAGTCTTCCCTCATCCCTTCAGTTGATCACATTTTCCTGGGATGCAGAATACAAACAGACACATGCTAGCCTCTCTTCCAATGGAGAAAGTTTTGTTCTTGACTTCCTATTTTCAGAGCATTCTTTCTCTCCAGTCCTTGACAGCCAGGGACTTTCTTCATCTCTTGGGGTACATGGCATCCACCATCCCCATGATACCCTTAGCAAGACTACACATGAGGAAGTTGCAATGGTATCCAAGAACTATGTGGATGCAACACTTACATCCATTAGAGTTCCTGATTCCACTCCTGCCTTGCTTAAAAAGGGAACTAGAATGGTGGATCCACCAGGTAAACAGAAACCCTGGCCTACCACTGTAACCACCCCTTCCTACCCTAGAGTTATTCACAGATGCTTCAGACACAGGTTGGGGTTTAATTCTCCAAGCTTGGAAGGTCAGAGATGTTTGGTGTCCCTAGCAAGCCCAGGAACACATCAGTGTAGAGAAGAAGAGGGCATTGGTTTTGCCACTGCAAATTTTCAAAAACAATCTTGTTCCAGGAGTACTGAGGTGGTTCACAGACAACACCACAGATCTTTGGTACATCAACAAGCAGTGGGGAACAAAGTCTTACATTCTATGCACACTAGCCCTACTTGCCTGGGAATTAGCCTTACAAAGCCAAATCTCCCTACAGGTGGTTTATCTTCCCTCAGCCCAAAATATAGTGGTAGACTCTTTAAGCAGGTCCATGACCCAATCCCATGAATGGATGTTACACAGGGATGTGTTTCTGGACATTATCCACCAGTGGGTTATTCCTCAGGTAGATCTATTTGCTTTTCCCATAAACAGATAACTTCCAAAGTTTTGTGCCAGGGTCCCACATTCCCTGGTGTGGAAGCTAGATGCTGTGTCTTCCTCAAGAAGGGGATGTTTCTGTATGCATTCCCCCCTCCCCCCCTTTCCTGTTCTACAGAAGGTCCTACTGAAGATTCAGCAGGATCAGCCAAAAATCTTGGTGACTCAGTTTTGGCCAAGCCAGCACTGGTTCCCACTTCTCCTGCGCCTAGCCAGGGGCAGTCATCACAAGTTATCCCACAGGATGGATTTACTCACACAGGACAAGGTGACCATAGTACATCTACAACTGTCAATTCTGAATCTGACGTTTGTGGGTGACAGGATTTTAATCCCTTACAGACACCTTTTTTCTGAGGATGTGCTAAATGTTCTGCAGGAGGCCAGAAAACCCGCAACTAGGAAATTATACATTTCCAGATGCAAAAGGTGTTCCATCTGGTGTCATAAAAAGGACCTACAACCACTGTCAGTTGATGTCCTGGTAGTTTTGTCCTGTATGAATTGATGAGGACTGGGTTGTCCTATGCTTTGGTGAAGGCTCACCTTTCAGCCATCTCTGCTTTTCTGCCTATGACTCCACCTTTGGTCTCTAGGTTATAGATAAAAGTATTCCTTAAAGGCATCCTTAATATCAGACCACCAAGGAAACCAATACCCTCTCCTTGGGATATCAGTTTTGTGCTGGAGAAGCTAACACTGGGAACTTTTGAACTAGCAAGCTCCTCTTCCATGTATTATTGGAGCTGGAAGACTGTTTTGTTAGTGGCCACTACCTCTGCTACAAAGGTTTCAGAGTTACAGGCCCTGATGTCCAATTCTCCCTTCACTGTCTTTCATACAGGGTTTTCTTGAGCATTAACCCTTCTTTCATGTCCAAAGTGGTTAATGAGTTATCGCTAAATCAGTCCATTAACCTTACTTTTTTCCTGCACCACAGTGTCCCAGTGAGAGAATATCACACACATTGGATGTGCACAGGCAGCTCAGATATTGCCTTGACAAAATCAAGCTTATTCACAAATCTGACCGCCTGTTTGTCTCTTACCACCCAAGAGCTCTGGGTAAGTCAGTTTCCAAGCAAATTATTTCTAGCTGGATTTCTAAAGCAAAAACAACTAATCTCTGTTCTCACTAACCTATCCTTTTCACAATCAGCTACAGACTGGTTTCACAGCTATCTAACTGGCCGCCAACAATCCTTTGGCATAATGACCTATCTCATCGACTTCCTTTCACACTCGGTGCTCCCCAAGGCTCCATCCTTAGACCCCTACTATTCTCACTCTTCATCAATGACCTAGTCACAGCCACCAAGCAGGTCTCTCTCATACAGTATGCAGATGACTCCACCCTTATCTGCTCAGCCCTAACTATACCCGAACTCCATAAGATCACACAGGAAGCCTTTTCCACTGTTGAAATTTGGCTATTTAATGCCGACTTAATACTCAACCCAAACAAGACTAAACTCCTCATTTTCCAACCCCCAAAATCTATCCTAACCACCCCCACTTTAATATTCTAGCCAGTGAAAATGCCATCATCTCCTCAGCAGAACATGCCAAACTACTTGGTGTTGAGATTGGCAACTATCTCAGATTCGACATTCACATTTCACTAACCATAAAAAAGTTCACAAAAAACTGGGGGCATTGTATAGAAACAAACAATTCCTCACCAAAACAACCAGAATTTCTGTTGCCAATTCCCACCTTATTTCCACTTTACTCTACACCTCTCCTATATTTACCAACCTTAGACAAACTGACCTAAATAAGCTTGAGTCTTGCTACAATAAAATTGCTAAGTTTGCCACCGGGGCATCCTATTGCAGCCACCACTGTATCTCACTTACTGAACTTGAATGGCTGAAACTCCCTCACCTTCTTCACATGAATCAACTCTCTCTTGCTTACAAGTTAATAAACCGTCCTCTTAAAGTCCCATCCCTTTAAAGCCTTCTCCAGCCCTACTGCTCCACGAGACCACTTTGCTCCAGCAGAAAGAATCAACTTCTAATAACCACGGCCGAGAACTCAGCTGGACAAGCTCTTTTCTTCTGCATAATATCCAGGTTATGGAACACTCCCCCTCCATAACCACACTACCTTCATGCAATCACTTCAAAATTCTACTAAAAATTCACTTAAAAGTCACTGGTTATGTCCTTGTACCAGTCCTGACTAGTGACCCACCTTTTGTTACCTCTCTTTCCTCTCCCTTCCCCTAGCCACCCTGCCTCCCACTGTTGGATCATTGCAATCTTTCCTCTGCAGGCTCTGGCTTTCCCTGTTCCCTCCCCTACCCTGCTCATCTCTCTGTCCTCTTCTAACATTCTTAACTACCTCACTTCATCTCAACTCTAAATACATCTGCACCTACCTCCCACCTACCTACTTTTCACTGCCACTTGTACATACTCGGTCTCCTCTTTTACTCCTTCAGTCTTCCCCTGCTGTTCCTCTTAGCCCTTGCAGCTCATTCCACCATCTTGTGGAACATCTGCTTCATATTTGTTTCAGTTTATACAGTATCTGATGTGTCTGTAACTCTGTAACAGTACCTGTTTTGAGCTTACTACTGTCTGAATACACTTATTACCATTACTAGTGGTCTCCAGCTAGATACTGGAATACCCTGATCGTTACTGTGTGTCATATTGTATGTATACAATGTTGCTACTGCATGTATTGTTTGCAATTGTATGTATAGCAATTGTTCTTCATGTAGCTCTGTTATTGATATATTTTTGTGTGGAGCTTTTCTCCCTGGGCCTCCACTGAAAAAGGACTTGTGTCCAGTCGGAATTTCCTGGTAAACAAATGTAAAATAAATAAATAAATAATAAATAAAGCTACTTGCTTTTATTTGTTGAATGGTTAAGACCCTTGCTTCCCCTGTAAAAGCCCATTCTACTAGAGCAGCTTCTGGCTCAGGGGCATTCTTTAAAGGTTTGGACATTTGTTCCATACTGGAGGTAGCTACATGGTCCCCTGTCCATACTTTCACTAAACACTACAAGCTTGGCACCATCTATAAGTCCAGAGCTGAGTTTGCAACAGCAGTCCTGCATGGATTAATTGACAAAGCATCAGCTAATCCTCCTCCCAACCTCTCCCAAGCTTGAGCTTTGTCACTCTTCATCGTACTATGAACACTGCACCATATGAATAGAAGGACATAGAATAGTTGTGTAAAATCTTACCATCTTTTCCGTATGCTGCATTATTGCTTTCTCCACCCTGCCTTCCCCCTGATGCTGGCCTAGTTTCCTGTTGATATGCTTCTCAACTAGAATCTCATTAATGATTATACTTATTAATTTTACCTTTGATAACCATGTAAGAGGCTGGTCTAGTCCTTTTCAGTCATAATTTAATTCAAAAGGCAGTGATAATCTAAATCAGGACTAAAATGTAATACATTTTAACCTTTTACCCTGATTTACTGTTTAACAAAATAGGTGGTTTAATGCTTAACTTTATTTTTCTTAGCATTTTGGTAATGGAGTTAACCTTGTCTTGTAAGTACTACTTAAAAAATAATTAACATCACTCCTAAAACATAGCTTTTTTCACTTCTTAAAGCCCTAAATTTTCTTAATATTACTTTTCTTTTCTTAAAATAATCCCTTCTTTCAAAATACAAACAAGTGTTTGCATTTCACCACATATTTTCAGAGCACAGAAATGGGACTGTAGCCAGAAATGTTGGTCTTTCAATCACTCATTCAGACTGCTTCCTCTCACACCCATTATTAAAAGAGTTGGAAAGCTGACAGTCCAGAAGGCTTATGTAATGGTTTAAATGGGTAATGATCTCACATCTGTATTCCAAAGCAACCTGCACCGCTGTCTCAGCTAATCTCTGAATATGATGTGTACTAATAACTAAGATCAAAGTAATAAAAGAGCAAATGAATGCAGGTAACGCTAGGAGACATGCTAAGCGAGACTAAACACTTTAGCCTTCTAGCAAATACAAAATGCATGAAGGTTGAGAAGTGTTGGTTATCAGACTCTACAATGTATCATTTCTTAGATGTCTTGTATATAACAGGAAAAAATATAAAAAAATGAAGTAACTGAAAGGTGTTAATTGTTTCTTCTGGACATTAAACCACATCTTGGTGATATTACTGGGACAGAAAAAAATGCTTTGAGATAGGGTTAACTACACTGAAAGGTGGTCTTCCATTAAGAAACTGTAGCAAAAGTTAGTTTCAGACCCATCCTTTGAATGCAAAGTGGTCAGAGGTACAATACCTTCTGAGTTTAGTGTGCTTTTGGAAGAAGGTCACGTTTTGAACCACTTGCTCAAACTTGTCTGATTTGAGCACTTGTGAGTTTCAGAATAAAGAATCTTTGATTTGAGCACTTGCATGTTTCAGAATAAAAAATGGCTTCCCTCATGTGGTGCTGTATTCTTTTAAAGCACAGACAGTTGTGAAATGTCTCTAAATGAGTTCGCTGTCTGCAGTTAGAGAATGGCTGAGTGCAGAGACTTCAACAAAACACTTTAATGCACGATTTAACTACTAGATTATTTATCCAGTGTCATTAACTGTTCTGATTTCAAACTGTGACAATAAGTTTTCAACATCAGAAAAGCCACAGAGATATTTAATTGTTATTACCTTACTTAATAAGTGAAATTAATTGTGGTTTGTGCTGGCGTTTTACACTCAATGGTACCATGTAATTCTTAACTGTTATGTAAGTTATACGCATTAATTATAAGTTTGCTAAAAAAATTATCTTGGCTCTTTCGACATGGGTCTCTTTTGGGAGGATGGTGATTTTATTTTAAGTGCTGCTTCATAGTTTGACTAATTGTTGCTCCATGAAACTGTAACCTCTGCCAGGAATCAGTCTGGTGGTTAGATGTCACACTGATATTTTTTATGTATTTGTTTAACTGGGTAGAAAAATGATCCTACTGGGCCATTTCCAGGATCACCCTGGGGATACATGACATTTTCATTCAGATCAAAAATAGTACCCACCAGTCACAGTATAACGTTATCATTGTCAGACAGAACATACATGTTTTAAATAATTACAGTTACACACACAACAGTCACAGTATAACGTTATCACTGTCAGACACAACATATATGTTTTAAACAATTACAGCTACACAAAACAGTCACAGTATAACGTTATCATTGTCAGACAGAACATACATGTTTCAAACAATTACAGTTACACACACAACAGTCACAGCATAACTTTATCACTGTCAGACAGAACATACATGTTTTAAACAATTACAGTTACACACACAGTAGTCACAGTATAACATTATCGTCAGACAGAACATACATGTTTTAAACAATTACAGTTATACACACAACAGTCACAGCATAACGTTATCATTGTCAGACAGAACATATGTTTTAAACAATTACAGTTACACACACAACAGTCACAGTATAACGTTATCATTGTCAGACAGAACATACATGTTTCAAACAATTACAGTTACACACACAACAGTCACAGTATAACGTTATCGTCAGACAGAACATACATGTTTTAAACAATTACAGTTACACACACAACAGTCACAGTATAACGTTATCATCGTCAGACAGAACATATGTTTTAAACAATTACAGTTACACACACAACAGCCACAGTATAACGTTATCATTGTCAGACAGAACATACATGTTTCAAACAATTACAGTTACACACACAATAGTCACAGTATAACGTTATCGTCAGACAGAACATACATGTTTTAAGCAATTACAGTTACACACACAACAGTCACAGTATAACGTTATCATTGTCAGACAGAACATACATGTTTTAAAGAATTACAGTTACACACACAACAGTCACAGTATAACGTTATCATCGTCAGACAGAACATACATGTTTTAAACAATTACAGTTACACACGCAACAGTCACAGTATAACGTTATCATTGTCAGACAGAACATATGTTTTAAACAATTACAATTACACACACAGTAGTCACAGTACTTCTGTAACACTGTTTGTTAGTCTACCCACACCGGTAAATGATGTCTGCATGGTAGAAGGGGAACAAGCAGGGACAGTTTCGGGTCAAAGGCATAGTTGGGGTCATGATCTTATTTTCATGGAGGCGGTTGCACCCACCCTGATCCTCATAACTTTTTTTAATGCTGCGGCCTGCTTAGCCCACCCACAATAAACATGATCTCATCTTTCCTTTTTGGATGATTCCCACTCATGAACACCATCGTCACTCAGACATTTATCAGGGTTTTTCTGTTATACAGATTAAGCCCATTCCCCCCCATGGTGGCCACACGAATGCATGGATTAGCAAGGGTGTGCAATTTCCTCTTCAGAGAGGACACACACACACACACACACACACACACACACACACACACACACTGTAAACTCTACCATATATGTAGTTTGCCTGTGATTAAGCACACATCCTGACTACTGCTGCCTGCAAGACACATTTTCTCCAATAGCTGGTTGCAAGTGCAATGAGTTGGACCAGCACTTTCCCATCAAGGATGGGTAAAGCTTACCTGTTCATTCCTATCCTCCGCTGCCTGCTTCCTCCAGTACAAAAGTCACATAATTACTGTAGGTCATCTAGGTTACAAGTGAGCACGTCCACCCCACATCTTCCTCCCTCCCTCTCTCCCTCTCTTTCTCTCTGTCTCCTTCCAAAGCATGGAGCCAGTTACTTATGGCTTTGCTATCTGCATCTCTGTGCTCCTGGTTGGGTCACCACTGGCAAACTTTTCTAAAAGGAAGGCTCATGCACAAAATGTGACCCTCATGATGGTTCTTTTAAAGAAAAAGAGAAGAACATCAAAGATAATGGGGTCAACTCCTGCAGCCAAAACCTGAGGTGACAAACAATGTCTAGACAGACTAATCACAAAAAAAGTTAGGTGGGCCAAGTGTGCAGGCTCAGATCCCACAAAGTGTTGGAGTCATGTGCAATGCTAATCAAGTGGCACAAAACTCTACAACTGGTGTGTCCTGGTTCCCCTCTTGTTTGTGACTTTCATGAGTAATACACCAGGGTGCAGCCAAGGTCTGGAATCTGTCCAGAGTTTGGGAATGTGAGGGTTCCATCTTTGTTATTTGTAGATTATACTATAATCTTAACTTCAAGCACCTGTGATCGCCATGTGTACTAGACCAGTATGATGTTTACAACTAGAATGAAAAACAGCATATCCAAATTACAGGTCCTAGTTTTCTCCTAGAAACGATGGACTGCTTCCTGCCAGGGGCAAAACAGCCATCTTGAGCTTCTTGGTGTCCTGTTCATGACTGGGGGTAAACAGGACTGGCAAAATAACTAGATGACTGGTGCAGGGATAGAAGTTTCTCATTTGTTATACTGGGTTGTACTGGTAAAGTGACAACTGAGAAAAAGGAAGAGGCTTTCAATTTGCCAGTTACTGTAACTCCTCATCAGCTATGGCCAAAAGCATTAAGCAGAAACTGAAAAGATAACAATGCAGAAACCAGTGGCAGAATCAGGCCCTCACAGTACCAGTGGGTTCATTTTCTGTGAAAGGTTGAGTATCAAAAAGGAAGCATCTCAGACTAGAGTAGAGTTACTTTTCCTCTGGGATAACAAGGGTATGTTCAGGTGGTCTAGGACCTACTGACCTCTGAGTGAGTCACAGGGAGGTATATCAGGTGCAGACCACTGGGAGGTGACCCCAAGACAGGGTTTCAGTTGGTGGGGGTCTGCAGATTGATCTATAAAAATGGATGGTTATATTGTAGGCATTAGCATATGTATGTACCCAGTGTAAGCCTTGCTGCTTCATGTAGCTTCACCAAATGCTTCCCATAATCCTCAGCTCTTCAGGTTGTGCGTCATCTCTGGTTCATAGGTTCATAGGTTCATACTAGGCTATCCGCCTAAGGGCATTTATAAGCCTAGCCCAGAGTTTTGTGGCTTTCGCCACCCCTTTAGTTTGGAGGATACTATGCCCATTATTTTGCTGTGCCTCTGTCAAGCAGTGACACTGAGATAATCCCTGGGGTATATCTTCTCACATCCTGTAGTTCTACGTAAGACATTACATTATTCTTTCCCTTAAGGTACAGCTCCCTGGCACCATATTGGTCAAATTACTGCACAGCTATTGTGTGTATTTGATAGGACTTGCTAATATGTGATTTGAAAAAAAATCTTTGGGTAAAACTAAAATTATTGGAGTGGCTCTTTTTGCATTTGTATCCTCAATCAGTAAGAAGTCTCTATGCTGTGACACTTCACAAGACTAATTAGCCAGTGTGGGCCATCATTTGTTTATGAAATTTTATGTCCTTGGACATCTTATACAAGATTTCATGCTCATCAGCATTTACTGTTTTTGGCCCGGTCCTCATTTAACTTGGAGGGGGTGTTCTTAAATGATTTCTAGCCCAGTCTACAGTGCTCTTAATACAGTTCAGAATTTGGGGTCGCCAGTGGTCAAACAGTTCAACACTGTCAAGGTGGTAGTTTGGCAAGTGATTTGCTGACTGGACAACATTAATCCATCTAGACTATGATTGGTTGGACCTCTCCAAGCTCCTCCTCCCCTCATCAAGAGGCTGATAGTTCCCTTCCCTCCTGATGGTGATCACTTCCACTTGCTTCCTTCTGATTGGAGTACCCTTTGTCACACAATGATTGGTTATACTCATCACACCATCCACTGGCCATCTGTTTTGCTTGAATTTAGTTTGAGTAACATTTCCCATAATCCTCGGTTGCTGCTGCAGCTAACCTTAGTATTTCAAAAATTACTGAAATGAGCTTTAAATGCAAAGTATCACAGACTCAGTGATAGTTCCTTCTTCAGCATCAGTCCTTGCTCACAAACTCTTACAATTCTGCCCTAGGCTGGTCCCTCCATCCAGAAATCTTTATCCCAGTGTTTAAGTATCTACAAAATAATTTCTTTAGTTCAGGCTTCCCAAACCTCTATTTCCACAAGACACTCATTTATGGTTGCCACCCCCCCCACTCACATTGCTAACTCAAGGTTTCCTCACAGAGAAACAGCTTCTAGACCCACCCCCTAATTCAGTGCTTCTCCGTTCGAATAATAGCTTCCACAGTTATCAATAGAAATATAAGTTTCCCATTGCATTAACCACTTCTCTTATGCTAACTGACACAATACAAAGGTCCATCTTTATACTGCAACCTATAGGCCACGCAGTAACAAAAACAGTTGCCCACCCATGCTTGGCCAGTGCTGATTTTTTTCTGCTAGGTTTTCTTTTTTTCTTTTTTCTATTTTTCCATTGGCTTCTGAAGTGTAGCACTTATCCTTGATTGATGATTTTCATGCCCAGGTTCACTGTCTGTTACAGTGCCCCTGAGAGCACAATGGCTACATAGGTTTTTGTAATTTTGTGGCAGGGTTCTCATCTCTATTAACATGATACTTCCAACGCAGCTCCACATTTTGTGATTAGACTACCCTATATAAAAAACATGTATTCATGTTATGATTTCAGATTGGCTCTGATAGAATAGATGATAAAACCCTAATATCAAGCCAGATGACTTGAGTTTGAGATATGGTTATTGTACCGAAAGTGCTGGGTAGGTAAGGATGAGTGTAGGTGGCTGAAGCAGGCGTGTCCATCTTTGGCTGGGCAATGGCATGGTCCTGTTCTAGCCATTGTGTCACTAAAAAGTGAAAGCCTGCAGTTAACAAAAGTCACAACGTCAAATTTGAAAAGAATTGTTGTAGGTGTAAGTGACTTCCTCTTGTGTAAGGCCTATCTACAAAGCAGGCTTACACCGGAATATGTTACTTACAGTGAGAGCAAGTGTTTGAGAATCAGGCTCAGAGACTAGGGGATGTGTAGGCCTGGTACCAATGAGCTTGTGACAGTAGGCCCTTGGTTGCCTGTATGACAGCCCTCCATTTATCTCTTGTTTCCCCCAGTATTGCAGACTCCACAGTGGTGGGGGAAGAAATGGGTTTAATCCTGAAGGGGGACTGTTGATGATGAGTAGACACGAAATAATAAAACACATTAAAAAATCTTATTTTAAATTGCATTCTGTGAAGAAATCCCAAACTGATACAAAAGAGCTCACATTTATCTGAATGAATGTTAGAACAAAATAGTTTACCCTCCTCTAGTTACTACATGACATGTGAAGAAGGCAAACAAAGGTTTCTGTTGGGCCAATCAAGTATATCGTGTATCCCTTATTTCACAAGAACAGAGATAACAGTATTTTATTAAATGCAGCCAAAATTAAGCTTAATTACAGGTCAGTAATATACCTTAAAATGTAAAGCTTTTTGACAAAACAAGCAAGCTTGTTGTGTGCTGGTTAGTAGAATTCCTTGGAAAAAATAACGAATTGTTCGAAGAGCCAGGTGTGCTGACTGTCCCTCGGAGTTCCCTTTATGCTCAGTAAAGAAAGCAGCATCTCTTCTGATATTCATTTTTAGGATCAGTCACCTGAAACTATCTGATAATTACATCTTACACTGTAGCACCTTCTAGTATTACAACTTGTGTGGGGTGAGTGCTATTCATACAGGTACCAACAGCTCAGCATTCACTCCCTACAGAAAGGTGTAGCTGCTTAACCGTCTAAAAATAATAGTAACTCTGTTTCAAGCTCTTATCATAAACATTATTGAATCAGATTTATCGTTTAGTACCAGATACGTTCATAAGCAAAGGAAGTATTTTGCAAAACAATTTTCCAAAACATAGAAAAGATGTAGAGCAAATACAACAAGGTTTAGAGAAAATACAACTACATTTGCTTACCTGTGATGATATATAAATAAATAAATGTTAATATTCATTGCTATTTTGGAGAAACACAAAATAAAATAAAATTATGCTGCACAACAAGCAATGGTCCAGTAACGTCACACCTTCACTCTTTATTCAAATGGCAGACAAACAATGGAGAGTAAGACAAATGTGAAAACTGGACATTTGGGGGGATATTACAGAGCACAGGCTCCCTTTTGTAATGCATAACCCATTTAGGAATCCATTCCCTATCCATAATATGTACACTGCAGAATATTTAAAGAGTGAACAACAAATCATATAACTGCGTTACTCCATTACATCGATGCAGACCAAAATAATCTATACGTGTGACTCTGATGTTTTATTAGCAACCACTAAAGCAAACCCACGGGAATTAATTGTTGGCATACCCCACTCTACAACCTTAAGCCAACTAGAACATTATGAATCACTCAGTCAATCAGATATTCACTCTAACCCCACCTGGACTCACACATTAACTACCCTCCGTGGCCAGCCCATTACTTTCCAATGTTCCCAACACAAATTTCCCATCGTTTAATGAATCACACCTCATTAATTTCAACATTAACCTCAGTTTTGCCTGTAACAAAATTCATGTTATCCAGGGATGTCTAGATTTTTACTCCCCAGACATTCTAATACCACTGAAACCCGGCTAAAACAAGAAACAGCTGACAACAGAATTATTCCCCCAGGTTTTAATATACTCAGAATGGACAGAAAACTTAAAAGAGCAGGTGGTATTGCTATTATTTATAAAAAAAATTAGAAATAACCCCAATCCATCTAAATATCCCAAAATGTAATAATGCTGAACTTTGGATTGCATACCTCAAAACAACAAAATAAATCTATATGTATCTCAGTAGTACATACATCCCACCAGGCAACAACATTACCACAGATGAAAGTATTGTACGTTGGATATCTGATAACATCCCCCAGGAAACCTTCATCTTAGCAGACCTAAATATAGACTGAGAATCCATAATCAGCAGCAACCCCAAGGACTCTACTCACCCGTTTGCTTCACCCACTAATAAATTCCACCACTATAATCAACAAAAGCAATAACAGACAGTCCCCACAGTGGGTTGGATATTGACAAACAAACCCCATAACATAAAACCCTCTGGTTGTCTGCCAGATACTATAAATGACCAGCTCCCAACCTATGTAATCAGACAACATGGTTCGCCCAAACAAATAATATATAAACAACTACACAATGTAAACAAATTTGACAAAGACATATTTATTACAGTCCTGTCCCATTACAGCTGGAATGTATTAAGTGTAATGCCCCTAGAGGAAGCAGTTACTCACTTTACTATACTACTACTTTACAGGATCGACTTTTCACAAAGTCGAAATTCATATGGCCGAGACCATATGATCGACTTTTGAAAAGCCGAACATGTAAAGTAAACTCAAAAACACAACGAACACTAACTAACACCTGTTAAGAGGGGGCTTCGCCCCCCCCCACACCCCCTGTAACTTAAATATACCAACTCCGAGATCGCACTACAGTGTGGAAGAGGGAAATTTTCACATTCCGCACTGTACGGAGATAGCGGTTCCCCATGGTCGGCTTTTCAAAAGTCGATCGTATGGTCTCGGCCATATGAATTTCGACTTTGTGAAAAGTCGATCATGTGAAGGGGACCCCTTAGTTACACCTTCCAAAAAATACTAAATCATTTAGCACCAATTAGGACAAGAAGGGTAAAAGCTAACACAGCGCTGTGGCTGACAAAAGATACCAACAGCTCATGCTGCAAAGAGATAAAGCAGATAAAGAATGTTATGACAGTAAAACATGCCTGCCAAAACTTTAGATACCTCAGAAACTGTACCAAGATCCTTGTTAATTTGATAAGAAATCGTACTACAGTAATCTCCAACGGAAGCACCAGAACAACCTCAACCTTTTTTTGGTCCTCTCTAAATAAGCTATTACGCCCAGATACAATCATATGATAGCACTACATCATGTCCATCTACTTCAAACAACAGTCTAGTGTCACACAGTTGAACACTCATTTTATCTAGTCAGTTCTATCACTAATCAACGACCACCTCATTTCACCACTCCACCTTCCATATATTCTCAAAAGCAACACACTGTCTTTTAGTTTTCAACCTGTCCAAACATCAACGATAAAAAATTACTAGCCAAATTAAAAGTAACAACCTCAGCTGCTAATAAGCTTTCCACTGAGTTCCTCAAAATATGTGCAGAAGCACTAACCTTCCCTGTCTCCATTCTAATCAACCGGTCAATAATTGAAAATTATGTCCCATCTATCTGGAAGAATCCATTATACCCCTTCACAAAGGAGCACTTCAACAGAGTTAACAAACTATAGACCTACTGCTATCCTATCATCCTCTCTCGAAAATCCTCAAGAAATGTATTCACTATCAGCTTATAAACATATAACGTAAGACAACCCCCTCTCCAACACCCAACATGCTTTCTGGCTCAACCACAGTACTACTACTACTGCCCTCCTCAGGCCAATGTACTACCCTCCTCAGGCCAACCACAGTACTCCTACTACTGCCCTCCTCAGATGAGGGCAGCCTTGTTCATAGGTTCATAGGTTCATACTAGGCTATCTGCCCTAGGGCATTTATAAGCCTAGCCAGAATGTGTTTGGCTTTCGCCACCCATTTTAAATTTATTTTGCTATGCCCTTTTTCGAGGTTAGTATACTGTGCCTCTGTCTAACAGTGACACAGAAGTGATACCCGGGGTAAACCTACGATCTCCCATCCACTCATCAAGATTCCTCTTGAAGAGAGTCAATGAGGGACTCTGCCTAACCTGGACTGGGATTTTATTCCAGAGTGAAGGGAGCCTCTGGGTTATGAATCTGTCCCTTCAGCATGTCCTATTTATTTCAGTGCTGAGGTTCAAGTCTCGAGCGTGGCTCGATGGGATTTGGATTTTCTGAGGTGCAGCATGTCCATTAATTCTGGGTTGGACATGGCTTTATACATCAGGCACAGATCGCCTCTGAACAGGCGGTATGCCACTGAGTAGAGCTGGAGTTTCTTTAACCGGGCAGCATATGGCATCTGTTTGAGCCCTTTGATCCTCTTGGTGAGGTACTTTTGGGGTCTTTCCAGTTGCTGCAGGTGTCTGGTAAGGTACATCCCAAAAGGGGCATTGTACTCAATTATGGGCCTGATGAGGGATGAGTAAAGAGGCATGATGACCTCCCCTGATCTAGATGTGAATCCCTTCATGATTAGGTGGGCTATATAAAATGTTTTTCTAACCACTTTGGCCACGTGGTTGTCAAATGAGAGATTGCTATCAACTTGGGTCCCCAGGTCCCTAATTACTTCTTCTGTACTTAATGGATTACCACCTATGTGGTCATTTTTGGGCACTTTGTTTTTGCCAAAGGGGATGACTATACACTTTTTGGCATTTTTATCTTGAGGCCATGGCTCTGGCACCAGTTGTCTGTTTCTATGAGGCCCTTTTGGAGGATGCTTGTGTCGGCTGGAGAGTCGATTATGGCGCCCAGTTTGCAGTCATCTGTGAACTTGGTCAGCCACAGTCCTTCCGTGTTGGCCTGTACCTCCGAGAAATATATACCGAACAACAGAGGTCCCAGGACTGAGCCTTGTGGGACACCACTTGTAACTGGTTTGGAGTCTGACATGGCTCCAGCAATTCTAACCATGTGGGTTCTGTCCTTGAGCCAGTTTGTAATCCATCTAGTGACATAGGGGTTTATATTTAAGCTGGTGAGCTTATCTATAATGCCCGGGTGGGGTATTGTATCAAAGGCTTTTGCGAGGTCCAGGTAGGCTGTGTGGACCACCTTCCCCTCATCAATGGCCTTGGTGACTGTTTCAAAGAAATCAACCAGGTTTAAAAAGCTGGATCTGCCCTTAACAAAGCCGAACTGGGCAGGATCCAGTGTCTGTAGGTCCCCAATATCTTTATTTATGAGGTCCATGATGATCCTTTCCATAGCTTTGCAGACCAAGCTAGTCAGGCTTATGGGGCGATAGTTTCCAGGATCCATTGAGGCACCACCTTTATGGAGAGGGACCACCGTTGCTGTACGCCACTCTTTGGGCACATATCCTGTAGTAAGGCTGAGATTGAACAGTAGTTTTAGGTTTGGGTTTAGCTCTTCTTGGAGTTCATGTAGGACGCAGCCCGGGACACCGTCTGGTCCCATTGATGCTGTGTTTCTTGCTTTGGAGAGGGCAGCTCTTACCTGAGCATCTGAGATGTCAGGGGGGCAGCACTCTGCTGGGAAAGATATTAGCCCTTTTGGTGGGGGGTGGGGAGAAGTTTGCGCTGAACCTGTCAGCTAGGATGTTGGCAATGTCTGTGGGTTCAGTGTATTTTTTGTCATTTTGGACTAATTCTGAGCATATCTGGGAATTACCACCCAGGTTCCTAACATAACTAAAGAAAGCCTTGTGATTATCCTTAGTGTCCTGTGCAATTTTTCTCTCGAAGCTGGCCTTAGACGATTTTATGAGTGCCCGTAGTTTTTTGCTAATACTGATCAGAGATGCCTTCCCTTTTTGGGATTTTGCTCTATCATGTAGTAGCTTCCTCCTTCTATTGTATAGTTTGTTTATGGCTGGGGTCCACCAGACAGGACGTCTGCCTTTGGAGGATTGGGTCTTGGTTTTATTTGGGATCGCATGATCCATGCATTCCTGAAGGTGTTCATAGAATGCATTTATAAAGGATTCTGCGGTCTGGGCTGTATTTTCCACAGGCCCGGGGGCTTTGAAGGATTCCACCTCGGTTTTGAGGAGTGTGAAATTTGCTTTAGAGAAGTTTTTCACTGTGGTTTTCTGGGCTTTCTTCACTTTTCCCTGATCTTTCCAAAGCATTTGACATAGAGTTCCACTAAAAGCTCCTTCTCTGAACTTGCAGCACTAGGTTTCACTTACCCCTCCCTCTCCTGGTTTCACAGTTATTTATGCAATGGTCAGCAGGCAACTAAATAGCAACAAAACCTTTCAGCATTTCTACCAGTCTCTGTCTGTATTCCCCACGGGTCAATACTTGACCATCTTTATTTAAATTTTCATAAATAAATTTACACAGCTGCAACATTTGACACTCTCGCATAATACGCCAACAATTCAACCCATATCTGCTCTGCCCTATCTATAACAAAATTACAGGAAATCACTCAAAAATCTTTCTCTGACATTGAAATATGGCTAAAAATTCTAAATTACTACTTAATACAAAAAGAATTACGCTATTCACTCCAAAACAACACTTTAACCAGGAGCACACATTTCATATTACCTCAAATAATAACACAAAAAGTGCAACCATAAACCAAACTAAATTACTCAGAGTCACAATAGATGACAACCTCAAACTTGACCAACACATACTTCATTCCATCTGTGACACCCTGCACTGGCCCAGTAATCAAGGACCCTCAATCTTCACCAGTAACACCAGTGCGGGATGTGTACATTGGGAGGATGACAATTACACACACAGTGAAGTACAATTTCCCTATAGAGCACACAGAGATCACAATCAGTCTGGTGCTGGTTTCTCTCTCTCTCTCTCTCCAAATCCCTAATAAGACACCCCACTGGCACAGCTATGGGGTTAAGATCTCAGCTGAGTGGTAAAGCAAAAACATCCAGCACTCTCTCTGTCCAACCAGTGCTTCATGTCCCTGCCCAAGTAGCTGACACACACACACTTTGAGATTTGATTTATATCCAAACACACAAGCACTCCTGGGGAAGGCTGGCACAGGTTTACTAGCTATGCCCTCTTCTGCCCAGACTATAAGGTAGTACCAGCTGCCACCAACCACTCTTTATCAGCTACTATAAAGCCCTTCCCAAAGGGTGACCAATTCTACTGTGTAATGTTACTATTATCCAAATGGTAAGTGTGACCAACAGCAAGGCTATTTAAGAGTGGCCTGTGCAGTGTCACCAAATACATCTGCAAGCACTCTAAGGGCCTAAATATCTTTAAACAAACCAGCCAGAATTAAAAGGTTTAAATATATTTAGTAATAAATAATAAAAGCACAAGACAATACTCGATAACTTAACACAGTGACAACAGAGTTCAGAATCACAGGAAATACTTTAAAACAGCATTACAGGACAGTCTCACATAAATACAGAAAACCTCTAAACTACTCTTTACTGTATTCCTCTCTATATCTAAGAGATAATATGCCCTAAATGACTTACTTACAGAGCCAGGCAAATATAGTTGAGAAGTGCTGATGAGAGAATGATTCTAGGTCCAAAGACAAATACAAAAATGCACAGATTCACTCTCTGAGATGGTTCTTAAATTACTATCAAACATTTCTGCTGGGCTATCTCAGACTGCATCATTCTTTTTCACCTCTGCCTTTAGTTCCCAGGCTAACAGAAACTTTAAAATTTAGCACCTCTGTGTCAAAAATACTTCTCTCTCAGAAGTTTGCCTAGAACTGAAAGTTGTAAAACAGTTACACGCTTTTACCTTTGAAACCTGTAATTATTTCTGTTTCCAGAAAATAGAAAGAATTTCTAGCTGCAGACATTCTGACTCCAAGCTGAGATAAAAACCATCGTAAACAATTCACTTATTTTCTTAACAGTTTGCAAGTTAACTCTGTTTTTTTCCAGTAGGATACATCGTGGTTAAATTCTTGAAGCTCAGCACACAACATGCAGTTTAATACACAAATAACATACAGTTTGCTTGCATTTGTAAGACAAGCATACCAGCCATATTACTATTGACAAATAACATAGAATTATTTACAAAATTCCAGCTAGCTGGGCTGGCAGCCTTCATAGGTTCATAGATTCATAGGTTGGTACTAGGCTAGTGGCCCTAGGGCCTATACAAACCTAGTCAAAAAGGTACCCTGGCTTTCGCCACCCAAGAAAATTATTTTCCTGAGACCCTGTCAAGCAGGACCACAGAAGTGATCCCCAGGGTGAATTTCCTATTACCCATCCAATCATCAAGATTTTTCTTGAAGAGTGCTAATGAGGAGCTCTGTCTGACATAGATTGGTAGTCTGTTCCAGAGTATGGGAAGTCTCTGGGACAGGAATCTATCCCTCCAGCATGTTCAGTTTATTGTGGTGACAAGGTTTAGGCCCCTAGAGCATGTAGCTTGGAGGGATTGGGATTTATTTAAGTGGAGCATGTCCAACAGCTCTGGGTTTGACATAGCTTTGTATGTTAGGCAGAAATCTCCTCTGAGTAGGCGATATGCGAAGGAGTAAAGCTGGAGTTTTTTGAGACGGTCTGGATAAGGCATCTGTTTGAGACCAGTAATCCTCTTTGTGAGGTATTTTTGCAGCCTTTCCAGTTGTTGTAGATGTCTTGTGAGGTACATACCAAAAGGGGCGTTGTACTCTATAATGGGTCTAATGAATGATGAGTAGAGGGGAACAATGACCTTTTTTTTGATGAGGTGTGCCACATAGAAGGATTTCCTGACCACTGTGGCGATGTGATTATCAAAGGAGAGACTACTGTCTACCTGTGTCCCAAGGTCTCTTATCACACTTTTGGTGTTAAGTAGACTACCGCCTACGTGGTAGTTCATGGGTACAGAGTTTTTGCCAAAGGGAATGACAATGCACTTTTTGGCATTGAGCTTGAGACCATGTCTTTGACACCAGGCATCTGTCTCAGTGAGGCCCTTTTGTAGGATGTCCACATTGTTAGGAGTTTTGATTATGGCTAATAGTTTGCAGTCATCTGCGGATTTAGTTAGCTAAAGACCTTCTGTGTTAGCCTTTACTTCACAGAAGTAGATACCAAACAGGAGAGGACCCAGGACTGGACTCTGTAGTACTCCACTTGTCACTGGTCTGAAGTCTGATTTGGAGTTTGCTACTTTCACAGTGTGGGCTCTATCAGTAAGCCAGTTGGCAACCCATCTTGTGACATAGGGATTTATACCTAGTTTAGTGAGTTTATCTATAATTCCAGAGTAGGGGATGGTGTTGAACGCCTTGGTGAGATCTAGATAGGCTTTGTGAACCACCTTACCCTCATCTATGGCTTTGGTGACTACTTTAAAGAAATCTATCAGGTTTAGGAGACATGATCTGCCTTTTACAAACCCAAACTATGTGGGGTCCAGAGTTTGGAGATTTTAAATGTCTTTGTTTATGAGTTCCATTATATGAGTTCCATGATGATACATTCCATGGCCTTGCAGACAAGGCTAATGGGGGGGTAGTTCCCGGGGTCTGTTGTGGCCCCCCTTTGTGGATTGGGATAACTGTCATGGTGTGCCATTCAATGGGCACAAAGCTTGAGGTCAGGCTATGTTTGAACATGGTACTTAGGTGGGGTGCCAGTTCATTCTGTAGTTCATGTATGTTCACAATTCTTCCCTTGAAAACTCAAGCCATTTTTTCAACTGACCCTTGAGAAACATTGCTTGACAGGGTTGAGCCTAACTGGGAATGCCTTATCCCATTCCCTGTCTTGACAGCCCATCTGCACTGGCATTGCTAACCCCACTGCAGTGCTGCACTATCATATCATATGCTTGCAACCCTAGACTCCACCTTAGTAACTTGGCATGTTGCTGGCTGGCTCAACGTAGCCATGTTAAGGGACTGTGGTCTGTGACTACAATGAACTTCCTATGATACAGATAAGGTTGAAGTTTCTGCAGTGCCCACACTATGGCTAGACATTCCTTTTCTACAGCTGCATAGCATTCCTCCCCGGGTTGGAACCTATGACTGAGATAAACCACTGGGTGCTCTTCTCAATCTGAAAAAAATCTGGCTAAGTACAGCCCCCACCCCATGGTTTGAAGCATCCACCTGCACAACAAATTATTTGCTGTAATCTGGACTGGCTAACACAGGGGTCCTTTCGAAGCTCCTTTAAACTTCTGGAATGCCTGCTCACATGCTGGGGTTCACACTAACGTTTCTGGCCTGTTTCTCCTTGCCAGGTCTGTGAGAGAAGCAGTTATGGTACTATAACTGAGGGCAAACTTTCTGTAGTACCCTGCTGTCCCTAAGAATGCCCTCACCTGCTTTTTGTAACAGGTGCAGGCCATGCCTGAATGGCTTCCACTTTGGCAGGTTCTGGCCTGATCTTACCACTCCCCACTCTATGTCCTAGGTAGGAGACCTGAGCCATACCCACTTGAAATTTTCTGGGCTTAATGGTCAACCCTGCCCTCTGTAGTCTGCCCAACACCTTCCTGGCATGCTGAAGGTGCTCTTGCCAGGAATGGCTGTAGATGGCAATATCATCTAGGTAAGCAAGGGCAAAATCTTCTGCTCCTGCTAGGATATGATCTACCAGCCTCTGGAAAGTCACTAGGGCACTTTTCATTCGAAAGGAAATTTTTGTGAACTCACATAAGCCAAAGGGAGTCACAAAGGCTGACCTCTCTCAAGCATTGGGAGTCAAGGGCACCTGCCAGTAACCCTTGGTAAGATCAATGGTGGTAAGATACTTAGCCCCACCCAGCTGCACTAGGGCTTCATCTGTCCTAGGCATCGGGTAAGCATCTGAATCTGTGAGACTATTTAATTTCCTGTAATTCACACAGAACCTGGTGCTGCCATCCTTTTTTGGTACCACCACCACTGGGGAGGCCCAGGGACTGGTGAACTCCTGAATTACCCCTATTTCCAACATTTCCTGTATCTCCTCCCTCAGAGTCTGTTTGACTCTCTCTGGCACCCTATAAGGAGCCTGATTAATAGGCCTTTGGGGTCCTGTATCCACATGTTGTTGCACCAGGTGGGTGCACCCTGGTTTCCCAGTGACCATGTCCCCAAACTCCTATAACACTGCTCAGATTTCTCAAACCTGCATAGGAGATAGCTGCTGGGACATTGCTACCCCTTCCACTGAGGTGTCAGTCCAAGCCTCACTGAGGAGATCAATCACCAGATCTCCTTCAGACTCCTTCCAAAACCCACTGCAAATACTCAGCACAAGGGCCTCTCTGTTATGGTAAGGTTTCATCAGGGTGGGAGGTTGGCATAATGGTTAAGGTGTTTACCTTACAGACACAAGGTGCAGAGTTTGATTCTCACATGGGGTAATTGCCTAGGCTTAAAATGGCCCACAAGGGCAGCTAGCCTAGTACTAACCTATGACCCTATGAATCAAGTTAACGTGGTACAATTTGTGCCCCTGCCTCCTGCCTAGCAGTTCCACCATGTATACAACATCACTGACATTCCTTACCACCTTGTAGGGTCCCTCCCAAGCTGTCTACAGTTTGTTGTGTCTGACAGGTATGAGAACCATTGCCTGATGCCCCACAGCATACTCTCTAGCTTGAGTATTCCTGTCATACCAGACATTTTTCTGCTGCTGTGCTTCTGCCAGGTTCTCCTGGGCCAAGCCCATGAGTTCCCTGAGCCTTGTCCTGAGATTTAGGACATATGCCAAAACAGACTCCTTGTGGGATTCACACTCACCCTCCCACTCATCTCATATTAAATCTAGAGGTCCCCTCACCCTATGCCCATACAGCAACTCAAAGGGTGAAAAACCTTGGGATTCCTGGGGAATCGCTTCTCTGTAAGCAAACAGATGGGGCGGATATTTGTCCCACTCCCTCTTAAACTGGCCTGCAAATGCCCGTAGCATGGTCTTGAGTGTAGAGTTTAACCTCTCAACAAGACCATTAGTCTGGGGATGGTAGGGGGGGGGGTCTTTAGGTGCTTCACCCCACAGTACTTCCACAGACAACTCAGCAGGTCTGACATGAAATTGGTACCTCTGTCAGTCAGTATTTCTTTTGGGAAACCTACACTGCTGAAAATCTCTAACAAAGCATTTGCCACCTTTTCTGCCTCAATGGAGGACAGAGCAACCTCCTCAGGGTATCTGGTAGCATAATATACTACCGCTATGATATCCTTTTTCCTTGTGGAACTTGGGGTATTCAAAGGCCCCACAATATCCATAGCTGCCCTCTAAAATGGCTCCTCAATCACAGGCAAAGGCATACAAGGAGCTTTCATTTTGTCTCCTGCCTTGCCTACCTTTTGGCACTGCTCCCAGGTCCTGCAGTACCCTGTTACATCTCTGGAAATTCCAGGCCAATAGAAGTTCTGCATAATACGTCTCATTGTACATTTTATGCCCATCCATATGACCTGCAAAGGGAATATCATTGGCTAGAAGTGCCAGATTGTACTACCAACCACTGTACTATCTCACCCTGTAGCCTTCCCTCAGGGGTCCACTCTCTATACAGTAACCCTTTGTCCCAGTTTAAAGATTCCCCCTTCCCTTGAGATTCAAGTGCTTCACTAACTACCTCTTTCAAGCCTTGTAATGTAGGGTCTGAGAGTTGAGCCTGTCTCAACTCTCTCTTAGTAACCCTTCCTAGCTCCCCTTCCACAGGAAGTCTGGTATGCTCTGACAGCGGTGCCTCGCTGTCAGCCTGGGTACTCCTACTCACCTCTGTCAATGCAGTCACTCTGTCTAAGGGAGCATTAGTACCAACAAGCAGCTGTTGCTCACTTTCAGTCTCACTGCTACAGGGTAACTCCCTCCCTGAAGTAACCACCTCATCAGCCAGGACTGGTGAGGTGGTTACTTCAGGGTGGGAGTTACCCTGTAGCAGCTGTGGCTCACCTTCAGTCTTACTGCTACAGGGTAACTCCCTCCCTGAAGTAACCACCTCACCAATCCTAGCTGCAAGTCTGCAGTCTGTCTGGGCCTCCCCCAGGCTACCAGACCCACATGCTTGCCTCCAAGCCTGACTTCATGTAACTGCATGAACACATGGTACTGCATTACCAAAATCATTCCCTATCAGGACATCTGCAGGGTGGAAGTTTGGTACCCCTTTTGACTCAAGACAACCTACTGTTGGTATTTTGTCACTCCCACTTACTGGCTCTCCCACATTTTGTTCCCCACCTTGCCCCCATGGACATCCATATGCTACACGGCCTCACAGTTTGCATTTAAAACATTTAACCCTAGGTCCTGGACATGTACCTGGACTAGTGGCTTCCCCTGCTACTCACAGACTCTGTTGGGGCAGTCTGGGCCGCCCACCATGGGTTCCCTTAGACCCATGAGCAGCACTGGGTGTCCCTTTCCTGTGCAGTGATGCCCTGCTTGCTAGGTATAGGTCTCCCTTCTTTCCCAACTCATCTATAGCAGTGCATTGTCTGTCAGCTAATCAAATTCTTATGTCCTCAGACAAAGTGCTAAGGGCTTGTTCCCTCACCAAAAGGTCTGCCAGCCCTTCAAAAGTGGTGACCTGACATCCATTCACCCACCTATGAATATAAGTGTGTGCTTAGTTCAGCAACATATTCACGCATACTTTCATCTGCCTTGATCTATGCTCACAAAACTTTTTCCTATAAGCTTCAGGTGCTACCTTAAAAAATTCTGCAAACAATTCTTTACAACATTATAATTTAAACAGTCATTATCAGACAGTTTGGAAAGAACAGTTACAGTTTACCATGGACGAAGGGAGTCAGGAACCATACCCAGAGCCCTTGGTCAACATCATACTGTTTACATACCCTCTCAAATATATGAATAAAACTATCAAAATTATCCCCCTCTGTAAATTGTGGAAGAAATTTACTGACCTTTGTTGCTTCTGTGGTTCGGTTACTCCCTTCCCCATGACCTCCACGACTCTGGCGAAGAGTCAGCATCTCCTCTTCATGTTGCATCTGCCTTTCCTTCTCCTCAGCTTCCAGGCATAGCAGTTTCTCATTCTCCTCAGTCTTTAGATGCCTCAGTCACTCTGCTGCCTCTGTTTCCAAACACTTGGCCTCCAGCTCAAGTCTCTTTATCTCCAGATGAATTTTTAAGTCCTCTGTGAAAAGGCTGAGCTGTCCATTTTCTTAAGAGTTGTACATCTCCACGGCCAGTCTGATTGTCCTCCTGCTTGCTATTCTCTGATGCAGCTGTGACTAAAGCTGCAATCATGTCTGCTTTAGTAAGGTTGGCATGCACCAGTCCTTTAACCTGGCTGGCACATCTCAGCTGACTTGCTCCTTGTCAGCTTGCCATACTCCTCTGCTGACATGCTTGCCTGCTCTCCCTGACTAACTAAGCTAACAAAAAAAAAAATAAAACAAGTGTGATATAAACTCTGAATGTTCACTGCGTGGCTGATTAAGAGTACAAACACCTTCAGTGACCACTGCACACAAGCTACAGGAATTCACTATCCACACCACTAAAAGCAAATCAATTTGTGATGTGGCTATCTCACCACTATCAACCAATTAATATGTGATGTGGCTATCCCACCACTACCAAACAGTTAATATGTGATACCCCTGCACTGGCCCAGTAATCAAGGAGCCTCAATCCTCACCACTAACGGATGTGCAGACTGGGAGGATGACAAGTACACACACAGTAAAGTACAATTTCCCTTAAGAGCTCACAGAGATCACAGTCAGTCTGGGGCTGGTTTCTCTCTCTCTCTCCAGATCCCCAACAAGACTCCCTATTGGCACAGCTATAGGGTTAAGATCTCAGCCGAGTGGTCAAGCTAAAACCTCCAGCACCCTCTCCATCCAACCAGTGCTTCATATCCCTGCCCAAGTAGCTGACACACACACACACTCTGAGATTTGATTTATATACAAACACACAAACACTCCTGGCGAAGGCTGGCACAGGTTTACTAGCTATGTCCATTTCTGCCCAGACTATAAGGTAGTACCAGCTGCCATCAACCACTCTTTATCAGTTACTATACAGTCTATCCCAAAGAGTGACCAATTCTACTGTCTAATGTTATTAGTCCCAGGCTAACAGAAACTTTAAAATTTAGCACCTGTGTGTCAAAAATACTTATCTCTTGCAAGTTTGCCTGGAACTGAAAGTCGTAAAACAGGTACACACTTTTACATTTGAAACCTGTAATTATTTCTTTTTCCAGACAATAAAAGAATTTCTAGCTGCAGACATTCTGTCTCCAAGCTGAGATAAACACCACTGTAAACAATTCACTTATTTTCTTACAGTTAGCAAGTTAACTCTGTTCTTTTCCAGTAGGTAGCCTAATGGTTAAGGTGTTTGCCTTGCAAGCACAAGGTGCAGGATTTGAGTCTCACAAGGGATAATTGGCTAGGTTTAAAATGGCTCACAAGGGCAGTTAGCCTAGTACTAATCTATGAATCTAAAAACCTCAGCACATAACATAAAGTTTAATATACACATAACATATGTTTTTTTTTACATTTGTAAGACAAGCATACCAACCATATTCATCATCATCATCTTCTTTCGGCTGTTCCCATTAGGGGTCGCCACAGCGGATCACCTGTTTCTATTTCTTTCTGTCCTCTGCATCTTGCTCTGTCACACCAACCACCTGCATGTCCTCTCTCACCACATCCATAAACCTTATCTTAGGCCTTCCTCTTTTCCTGTTACCTGGTAGCTTCATCCTTAGCATCTTTTTCCCAATATACTCCGCATCCCTTCTCAGCACATGTCCAAACCAACGTAATCTTGCCTCTCTGGCTTTGTCTCCAAACCTTCCAACCTGGGCTGACCCACTAATATACTTATTCCTAATCCTGTCCGCCCTCGTCACACCCAGTGCAAATCTTACATCTTTAACTCTGCCACATCCAGCTCAAACTCCTGCCTTTTTGTCAATGCCACTGTCTCCAACCCATATAACATAGCTGGTCTCACTACCCTCTTGTAGACCTTACCTTTCACTCTTACAGGTACTCATCTGTCACAAATCACTCCTGACACTATTCTCCACCCACTCCATCCTGCCTGTACTCTCTTCTTCACCTCTCTTCCACACTCACCATTACTCTGAACTATTGACCCCAAGTATTTAAACTCATCCACCTTCACCACCTCTACTTCTTGCATCCTCACCATTCTTCTATTCTCCCTCTCATTCACACACATATATTCTGTCTTAGTCCTGCTGACCTTCATTCCTCTTCTCTCTAGAGCATATCTCCATCTTTCCAGGGTCTCCTCCACCTGTTCCCTACTCTCACTACAGATCACAATGTCATCTGCAAACATCATAGTTCATGGGGACTCCTGTCTGATCTCATCTGTCAACCTGTCCATCACCATTGCAAATAAGAAAGGGCTCAGAGCTGATCCTTGATGTAACCCCACCTCCACCTTAAACGCATCCATCACTCCCACCACAGACCTCATCGCTGTCACACTACCCTCGTACATATCCTGTACCACTCTTACATACTTCTCTGACACTCCTGACTTCCTCATACAATACCACAACTCCTCTCTAGGCACCCTGTCATATGCTTTCTCCAAGTCTACAAAAACACAATGCAACTCCTTCTGACATTCTCTGTACTTCTCCATCAACACTCTCAGAGCATACCAACCATATTACTATTCACAAATAACAGAATTATTTACAAAATTCCAGCTAGCTGGGCTGGCAGCCTTCACACTATCAAGAAAACTCACCAAAAACAACTCCCACTCAGGGCAAAACACTACCTGTCAGATCAAGCAAAGATTATCTTAGCAGCAGCACACCTCCTTCCTTCCTTCTCCATTATATGCTTCCCCTATTCTTACAAATACCAACACTATGTATTAAACTAAATTAGCATTCTGCTGCTACAAAACAGCTAACTTTGTAACCAACTAACCTTATGAAACACACCACTGTCTTGCATTAAAACAATTAAACTGACTTGAACCCCCAAACGAGTTGACAAACTCACAACCTATTGTACTCTACAGATATATGCCCAGCATTACAAAATACTGTACTGTACTATTCCCCCACTACACACCTTCGCTGTAACAAAACACTTCTACTATGTATCAGTAAGACGGTCAATACTGCTGGAGACTCTCTACTCTCATTATGTGTCAAAACTCTAGAATGAAATCCCCACAAACGTAAAACATATAGAAAACGGAACTAGTTTCTGCTCAAACAGCGCCTGTGCCAAGCACGGCTCTGTTCGTCCTGCTCACCTGGTTAGCTTTACTCAGATTACATTTATCCAGTTCATACAGCCACTTTGTTCCCCAAACGTTTGTACCTTATCCCCCTCCTCATACTGCACTGATTTCCTAGCCTCTGACTTTTCCTCCCTTCTCTCACACCCAACCACTGACTACAATTTCCTTCTCTGTCTGTTTATTTTATGCTTATTTCTAGAATTTCTTCTTTCATATATTTATCATCAATTTTTAAGCTACATTACTACTTGTCTGTCTGTAAATTATTACTAAACTCAAAACCGCCTCAGTTTGATCTTTTCCATGCAGCCATCATGCTAAAAATTGATTAACTGCTAGTGTACTAACTGTTAGTATATTTTATTTTTCTATTCAATAACTGGCCAATTTATGTTAATTTCTCTCTTGATTTTTGTGTTGAAATCCTATGTTTGGGTAAGAAAATTTAAACATATTTAAAAATAATGTAAATAGGTTTGTGTATACATGCTTTTACCCTGCAATTATAAACCTACATCATGTCTTTCTTAAATGTGGAGCTTTTCTCCCTGGGCCTCTGCTGAAAATGGGCTTTATCCAGTCAGACTTTTCCCAGTCAACAAAGACAAATAAAATAAATAAATAATCAACTATTTGTTCAACATATGGAATAGACGGGTGAGTCATGGGTCCTGAACATTGTCACAAGGTATGCTGGGGGCTATGCCCTACCCACTTAAATTACCTTTCCCCCTTACACTAGATATAGTCAGCTCAGAATTGCAGTAATCATATATGTATATTTCTGCATGCATGAGGTTACAACAATCCAGCTTTCTTGTTGTTACCTGCTTGCAGTAATTCTCACTTCCTTGGCAGTCCCTGTAGTGACAAACAAAACCTGATCTCTCTCGCTAAGAAAAAGACAAACTGTCTATCAATAATGCATGAGCAGGACCAGTGGTCAACAGGTAGTACACTCACCTTTGGTGCTGAACATCAGAAGGTTGTGGGTTCTATTCCAACACCAGGTAACTGGATTAGTTTTTCATTATTGATACTGTAGTACAGCATTAGTGGGTGCTGCATCCCTCAGTATGTCATTCTTGGATTAGACATTAAACTGAGGACCCATCTGCCAGAGTTGGTGGTAGCTCAAGTTGATGTAAATGCTCTTATGGCACATACCAAAAAAGTAGGGGTCTTTTATTTATATATAAAAAGAACTCTTATTTACATATTTACAAATATTTCAAATGTACAAATATACAGACATATATATTTATACATTTTCATAATTGTCCTTACAATCACACTACATGTTCATCCATAATAGATTCCCCACTCCCTTTTCCATAACCACCATCTGATTTTACTTAATATTGTTACTAAAAATCCACTTACCATTCATCATAATTTCATTTATTCTTTCATGCCATATAATCCATATGGCAAAATGTAACTTTATATATATTATTTTAATACATTCTTTACTTCTGTTCTTATAATACCTACATTAATCATATCCACGTTTATTTTATCCTCTTACTTTATATCCTCAAAAGCCTTCATTACATCGTTTTCCTCATAACTTTTTTACTCTTTTATATTTCAAAAACACACGTTCAGTAGTTTCTTCTTTTGACAATGTAAACATATCCTATCCCCTTTTATGTAGCATATTTCCTTTTACAGGTAATTTATCTATTACCAGACTCCAGAAGAAAAATCTTGACACACTATTTACTGATTACACAATTTGCTTACTGTTTTTATAGCTTTCATTTTTTCACTTGTTAGATTTTCCATGATTTTACATAGTAACGTTTTATCATTACATTCTTAAATTTTACTTTTCTTTCTTCTTCTATATCATCAGTTTTTATTTTCCACAAAAATATTTTTCTTGGCAACATTTTATCTTTCACTTATGCACTATTTTTCACTTTTACTCTTTTTCTTACAACACCTCAAAATGTATCTTACTGATGCTTATACAATTTTATTAGTAATCTCTCATCTTTTTCATTTATTCACTTTAACACTTTGTACAAATTTAATGAAGCAGCATATACAGTGGGGTTAATTAACCCTATGCTTCCTTCCTCTTTATTTACATACAAAACACCTGTTTTTACTGGGTTTAATCAAGAACTCCAATATAAATGAAAAACAAATATCTGCAATAATTCCTTTTCAAATACTGTTATTAACATAAATACACTTGCTATGTATGATATTTTCCCCATCAGTGTTAAATTTATCAAATATGACTTTTTTTCTGAATAATAATTTTTATGTTCTCCAGCAAAAACAGGATTGTTTTAATTCTTCTACTCTTTTTCCCGACTGAATTCTGCTTATATTTCAACTAATAAATATACAGATGCAAAATATATACCCCTGATCTTTACTACATCACACAAACCTTTACTTTTCTCTTTATTTAAAGCAAACCCTATCACCTCTAGACACTTATATCTGTAAATGATTACTTATTTTATCCAAATTTTGTTTTCTGCAATTATTATAATGTCATCTGCATATGTTAACAAAAACTGGAATTCTTAACCCATCAGGTGTTATATACTTTACCGCCTTCATTCTGTAATTTATGTTACATACTATCATGGAAGCTAGGTTAAGAAGGGAGGTAATGATTAGTGATCAGCAGTATGGTTTCATGCCAAGAAAGAGCAGTACAGATGCGATGTTTGCTCTGAGAGTGTTGATGGAGAAATACAGAGAAGGTCAGGAATTACATTGTGTCTTTGTGGACTTAGAGAAAGCATATGAGAGGAGTTGTGGAATTGTATGAGGAAGTCTGGAGTGGCATAGAAGTATGTAATGTGGTACAGGATATGTACGAGGGTAGTGTGACAGTGGTGAGGTCTGCAGTGGGAGTGACGGATGTGTTTAAGTTAGAGGTGGGATTACATCAAGGATCAGCTCTGAGCCCTTTCTTATTTGCAGTGGTGATGGACAGGTTGACAGACAAGATCAGACAGGAGGCCCCATGGACTATGATGTTTGCAGATGACATTGTGATCTGTATTGAGAGTAGGGACCAGGTTGAGGAGATATGCTCTAGAGAGGAGAGGAATGAAGGTCAGCAGGACTAAGACAGAATATATGTGTGTGAATGAGAGGGAGGATAGAGGAATGGTGAGGACGCAAGGAGTAGAATTGGCAAAAGTGGATGAGTTTAAGTACTTGGGATCAACAGTTCAGAGTAATGGTGAGTGTAGAAGAGAGGTGAAGAAGAGTGTACAGGCAGTTGGAATGGGTGGAGAAGAGTGTCAGGAGTGATTTGTGACAGACGAGTACCAGTAAGAGTGAAAGGGAAGGTCTACAAGAGGGTAGTGAGACCCACTATGTTATATGGGTTGGAGATGTGGCATTGACAAAAAGGTAGGAGTCAGAGCTGGACGTGGCAGAGTTAAAGATGTTAAGATTTGCACTGGGTCTGATGAGGATGGATAGGATTAGGAATCAGTATATTAGAGGGTTAGCTCAGGTTGGACAGTCTGGAGACAAAGCAAGAAAGGCGAGATTGCATTGGTTTGGACATGTGCTGTTGAGGGATGCTGGGTATATTGGGAAAAGGATGCTAAGGATGGGGCTGCCAGGTAAGGGGAAAAGAGGAAGGCCTAAGATAACGTTTATGGATGTGGTGAGAGAGGACATGCAAGTGATTGGTGTGACAGAGCAAGATGCAGAGGACAGGTAGAAATGGAAACAGATGATCTGCTGTGGCGACCCCTAACGGGAACAGCCGAAAGAGAAGAAGAAGAAGAAGAAGAAGAAGATCATATTCATAACTACTGTAAGGAGTGTACAACTCATTGGTTATCCCTGTCTTAAACCACTCTTATATGTACCTTTTGGCTTAACCAGCCATTTACAAGTATTTTTACTTTATTATTGCTGTACACTGACATATCTACATAACTTCCTAATTTACTCACTTATATTATATTCTTTCATTATTCTCCATATGATTTCATGTCCATTTATATTAAATGCCTTATTAAGGTCTTCTATCATGATTTTTGCTTCTTCTTTTATGTTCATATCATCCACATGATTTTTGCTTATTTTTTTCTATTTTTATCATCATCCATAATTTCTCTATCATTGATAATTCTTGACAACCCTTCCCATTTATATTATATATACGATCTTCCATAATATTTTCCATGTTAGTTCCAAATCTCTTTTGGATTATTTTCATAAAAATCTTATAATCATTATTATTCAATGCTATCCGTCTCCAGTTTTTAATTGTCTTCTCTCTTCCTTTTTCTATATGAATTGAAGTATTCCACTGCATAATTATTAATACACAAAACCTTCACTTAACCATTCATTCAAAATCTTTAATTTTTTTTTTTTTTTGCAATCCCTTACATTTTTATACATTTCACACCCTATTCCACCTGGTCGTGCAGCCAAATATATCGTTACTTGTCGTAATACTTTCCTTTTCTAACTCCTTAGTCCCAGGTTTGCTCTGAGTTACTGCACAACGGTACCGCCTATACTGAGCTAAAAGATATTGCCAACATACTGGCCAACAGATTCAGTGCCAACTTAAACCCCCCTCTCTCCCCCCTACAGGACCAATCACAATACCGAAGGAATGCCAGGCACCCAGCATTACTGCACCACAGGTTAAAGCTGCATTGTCGGTTCCCTATTATATGATCGAAGACGCATTTTTTCAAATGCGTCTTGATCGAACTTGAAAGTACAAAATGGCAAAATACTGAAATGGCATATAAGCGAATTATTTCCCTGGGAAAGAAATCGCTTGTCTGCCTTCATTATTATGCCATTTTTGTCACTGTAGTGCAATCTCAGAGTTGGTATATTTAAGTAGGGGGTGTGGGGGGCACAGTCCCCCACATTGGGGAGTGTGGGGTGAAGCCCCCCACTTTATGCAATGTTTTAAAGTTGTTTTTTTTTTTTTCCCCTTTTTTGGAACAGCGATTTTTTTTTCCCTGGGAAAAAAATCGCTGTTCTAAGTGTTTGGGATTGCAAGCTTTCGCTTACTTGGGGTCGATAAATCAGTGTTCACTTTTTTAAGCATTCGCTGATTTAATATAGACCCACATTGTCCAAGGCCAAGAATACAGCTTCCATGGGACCTGACAATATCCCTGGATGTGTTCTTCATGAAGTACAAAGTGACCTGGCACCACATCTGTGTGCCCTGTTCAATCACAGCCTCACCTCAGGCTTTGTCCCTACCGAATGGCACACTGCTACAGCCATCCCTCTCCATAAAGGGGGAGCAACTACAGACCCTGGGAATTTTCGCCCCATTAGCCTGATGAGTCTGATATGTAAGGCTATGGAGTGCATCATCAAGGCCTAATTAACAAGGATATAGGAAATCTCCTAAGTCTAGATCTCATGGAATTTGGTTTTATGAAAGGTAGATCATGCCTCCTCAACGTTGTTGACTACTTTGAGTTAGTCACCAGAGCTGTGGATGAGGGCAAGGAAGTTCACACAGCCTACCTAGATCTGGCCAAGGCCTTTGATACCATTCCCCACTCAGGAATTATTGATAAACCCATCAAACTAGGCATCAGCCCCTATATCACTAGGTGGGTTGCAAATTGGCTCACAGACCGAACCCACAGTGTAAAAGTAGTGGACTCCAAGTTAGACTGCTGGCCAGTCATGACTGGAGTCCCACAGGGATCTGTCCTGGGTCCTCTTCTGTTTGGCATCTACTTCTCAGAAGTCCAGGCCAACACGGAGGGACTCTGGTTGACCAAGTTCGCAAACAACTGCAAGCTGGGAGCCATTATTAACCAAAGTGATGTAGACATACTACAGAAAGGCCTCACTGTGACCAATGACTGGTGTCGAAACCATGGCCTCAAGCTTAATGCCAAAAAAAGGCATTGTCATCATTTTTGGTTGACAGCAACCTCTCCTTTGACCACCACATTACATTGCCATGTACATTACATTACATTGTGGTCAGAAAGTCCTTCCATGTGGCACATCTCATCACCAAGGGTTTTGAATTCAGGAAGAAAGAGGTCATCATCTCTCTCTACTGTTTCCTCATTTGGCTTGTACCTCACTAGACACATGCAACAGCTGGAAAGGCCACAAAAGTACCTCACAAAGAGGATCCTAGGCCTTAAACACATGCCCTACATGGACAGACTAAAAAAAACTGCAACTATTCTCTGTGTCATATTGTCTACTAAGAGACAATCTCTGCTTGACTTACAAAGCTATGTCTTACCAAGCTCTGTTAGAAATGCTACATCTAAAGAAATCCCAATCCCTCCACACCACATGTTCCAGAGACCTCAACCTCATTACCACAATTAACAGAACATGCTGGAGGGACAAGTTCATAATCCAGAGACTGCCCATGCTCTGGGAATAGACTTTCCATACATGTCAAGCAGAGCACCTCACTGGCCTTCTTCAAGAGGAATCTTAATGAGTGGATGGGAAATAGAAAGCTCACCCCAGGTATCACTCCAGTGGCTCTGCTTGATAGAGGCACTAGGAACTAACGTCGGGTGGCATGATGCCAGGGCACTTCTACAGGCTAGGCATGTAAAGGCTCCAGGGCCATTAGCCTAGTACACACCTATGAACCTATGAACCTTACTTTCCATGTTTTTTCACTCTGACAATTCCCTATACATATATTGCGATACACTATTCATAATCTTATACTGAGTTTATTCTATTTCTTCTTTTCCATTTTTTACTTTAGAGTAAAATATACTAATCTGCTTAAGTAACCCGGTACTACTTTTCTCTTTCCTTTTAAAGCTATCTTTGCTTATATAACAATTCTTGTATATTTTCTTGATTTCTTTCATATAATTCTTTTTCTTTGTCAAACTACTTTCTACAATTAGGTTCTTACTCTTCCAATGCATCTTTATATGTTCTTTTATATTTTCTTTCTCTATTTTTCTTATATTGACAGTATAAAATTTTTTTTAATATTTGTCTTTAAATATCATCCACCATTCATACCAATTTTAATAAAATGTTCTCATAGTAATGTGATCTTTCCTTAACTGTATTACTAATCCATTTCATTCTTCATTCCATGTTTCTCGTTTATCCTTTTTATTCCTTTTTCTATTTTTATATATTCATTGTATTCCTTTATCTCTAGCCATATTGCAAGATGATTAGAAAATCCTGTTTTAACTACTTCCCTTTCTCCTATAATTAAAACTTCTGACACTATAAAAAATCTATTTCAGTTCTATATATACTCTAGTCCATGAATTTGTCCCAAAGTTTTAACTTACCACATCTTATAACTTCTAACATATTTCTTTTATTTATATCATTTCCTTTATTTTAATGTTTGCCTCTTAAATTACGATTAACGTCTCTTCTTATTACAATATTCATATTTATCACTACATAGTCTAAAATCTGATGAAATAAGATTTCCCTTTCTTTACAATTAGTATAAGCAAATAATGCTATAATTCTGTATACTTGTTCTTTCTATTTTAAATCTACAATGGTTACTCTTTGCATTTTTGCTAGACTTTCATCTAATACCTTTACTGTAGTTCTACAGAATATGGCTATTCCAGAGCATCGCTCATTTCCGAATTTCCGGATTATCTTTCCTCCTCATAGTTTCTCTGTTGGTAGTCTTTCTTCAATTATTAAAAATCTTGCATCTTCTAATATAATTACATCTGCATCACATGTATTACACCACTCCAAAATTTATGTTCTTATTATATTCTTAATACTATTCACATTTATACAAAGCACAATCAAATTTTCATTTTTTAATTTTCCTAAGATTCATGTTTTCATAAATCTATAGCTAATCACTAGGCTAGCTGCCTTAACAGGCCATTCTAAGCCTAGATTTCCCTTCCAAAGGTGATGTACCTTGCTTCTCTGAGTAAAATACCTTGACCATTATACCATCCCCCAACCATGAGCTGTATATATTCCTTTTCATCTATTTCCATACTTTCTTTTCTTTTGTAATAAATATTTTACATTTTCTTTTTCTTTCACCCTTTCACCTATAGAATTTTTTTTTCTTTTAATGCTCCCAATTTATGTCTTCATCACTTATTTTATAAACCTCTTCTGTGTCCTCTTTATTATATTTTTTCCTCATCTAATTCTTCTTCAGTTTCTACTACGTCTAACATTTCTTCTCTCTGTTCATTTTCTTCCCTTTATTTTTCTTACTCTTATTTCTGTTTTTACAACCCAGCCATAAATGTCCAATTGTGTTATGTTTATAACATTTGAATTCACATTTATTTACATAATGTCCAATTTTCCCAAAAATATAAAATGTTCTATAACCATGGTTTCTATATCCTTCTTTTCCACAAAAAGCAGAACAAGACACGTTTTTGGTTGTCAACAGGATTTTATAGCACCTCTATCATGCTTGGTATGTGTATAATTGTTTTCACTTTCTATTGTTAACATATTACAATCCCATCCACCAGTCCATAAAACCCCTGTTATCATAAACATTTGCAATGTACAGTACTTCTTTACATAAAGTTTTTAAATGTCCTTTCAAAGTCTCACTTTCCACCTCTTTTAAAAATTGTACATTAATTTTCTTGTTTCCCTGTTAAATGTTTTTGTCACAAAAAGATTCCATGGGTTACAGATCTTTCTTTTATTCATATTCTCCAGGAAAAGTTTCCATTGAAAAAGTACTCAAAATCATAATGCCACAAAATATCTCTTTGTTAAATAGAATAAATGCTCTTAACTTACGTGCTTTTACACCCAAAGGAGATATCAAATTGTCCCACACTTCATACCTTTTCCATACTTTATACCTGTCCACTTATTTGTTTTCTTTACTTTGAATCCTTACCATATACTTCCGTTTTTCATTTCCCTTTTCTGCTACTCCCCTTCTGCCATATTTTTTTTTCTCTGCATATGTTTTCTTTTCCATCTCATCACTATTCCTCAGGATTGTCTCTACATCCTCCTCTCATATTTTCTCCATAATATCCCTCCAGAAAACATCTCCTTCATCTTCTGGCTCACTCTGCATCACCATTTCTTTAAGTAAATCATCCTGCAACCCTCCTGACTGGAGTGCTGTAATTATACATCCATCATTTGCTGACTCCTCCATCAAACGGATTTCTTTTAAACATCTCACAACAAAAATCACTTGCAGATCACTAAAGCCAATAACTCTGCTGGTGAAGCACTATTCTCTTGCGCCATAGCCAAATTATGGAACTCCCTCCCACCCACAATGACCTCCATACCATCATGCACCCACTTCAAAACTTTACTAAAAGCACACCTAAAAACATGCTGGCTATGCCCTTGCAACTCCCACTCTAATATCACCCACCCCATCCAACCACTACCTTTCTTTCCACTCCACTAACTACCTTGATTATAGCAAGCTCAGATGCTCATAAGCCTAGTACTTATTATACAGCAGGAACTTCTTATTGTAACATTTGTTAATGTCTGTTATGCACTTCACAGATAGATTCTAGTTGTCTACTGATGTACTATGTTCTTCATCTGTAAATATGGTGTAAGTAATTGCTATGTAAATTGTTAATTGCTATGTAATCCAATGTAACTACTGTGTTTGTTTTAACTGTGGAGCTTTTCTCCCCGGGCCTCCCCTGAAAATGGACCTAATTCCAGTTGGACACTCCCAGTCAACAAATATAAATAAATAAATAAATAAATAAAATCTCCACAGAATCTTGTACATATTCTCTGGTCTCAATATTGGATTTCTCTTCCATTTCTCTCACATCAACTTAATTTTTGCCTGATCCCTCAGATATCCTCCTAACAAACTATATTACTGTAGCAGGGAATTCAATTCTGTCCTACTCATAAAATCCCAGCTTACTCTGTTTAATGTTTTCTCTGCATTAAGACTCACCAACAATAGTGGTATTTTTTTTTTACATTCTGCTTTCTTCTGGTTCATCATTGTTCTATTATTTTTATGAAATGTTTGCCACCCCCCCCCCCCCACAAATCCACATTGATCCATAAATATCCATTTTGGCATCACCTTTGCCATTTTATAGCCATCATAGACATAAACACTTTATAATCATGGTTTAAAATTGAATTGGACCTATTTGAAGCTGGATCTGATGGGTGTTTTCCATTTTTACGTATTACAGCCACCACAGCTTTCTTCCAGGATGCTGGTGATTCCCCTCCTTTTAAAATATTGTTATAGAAAACCTGCCAGGTCTTTATCACTTTCTTCCCTCGTAGCTTCCAGACTTCCACAAGAATACCATCTATTTCTGAAGACGTTCCTGCAGCTTGATATATATGCAGACTGATTATATGTCTGAAGACGTTTGTGCAGAGTGATATATATGCAGGCTGATTATATGTCTGAAGACGTTTGTGCAGAGTGATATATATGCAGACTGATTATATGTCTGAAGAAGTTTGTGCAGACTGATATATATGCAGACTGATTATATGTCTGAAGACGTTTGTGCAGACTGATATATATGCAGACTGATTATATGTCTGAAGACGTTTGTGCAGACTGATATACATGCAGACTGATTATATGTCTGAAGTCGTTTGTGCAGAATGATATATGTGCAGACTGATTATATGTCTGAAGACGTTTGTGCAGACTGATTATATGTCTAAAGATGTTCCTGCAGACTGATATATATGCAGACTGATTATATGTCTGAAGACGTTCTTGCAGACTGATATATATGCAGACTGACTATATGTCTGAAGACGTTCCTGCAGACTGATGTATATGCAGACTGACTATATGTCTGAAGACGTTCCTGCAGACTGATATATATGCAGACTGACTATATGGCTGAAGACGTTCCTGCAGACTGATATATATGCAGACTGACTATATGTCTGAAGACATTCCTGCAGACTGATATATATGCAGGCTGACTATATGTCTGAAGACGTTCCTGCAGACTGATATATATGCAGACTTATTATATGTCTCAAGACATTCGTGCAGACTGATATATATGCAGACTGATTATATGTCTGAAGACATTCATGCAGACTGATATATATGCAGACTGATTATATGTCTGAAGACGTTCGTGCAGACTGATATATATGCAGACTGATTATATGTCTGAAGACGTTCGTGCAGACTGATATATATGCAGACTGATTATATGTCTGAAGACGTTCGTGCAGACTGATATATATATGCAGACTGATTATATGTCTGAAGACGTTCGTGCAGACTGATATATATACAGACTGATTATATGTCTGAAGACATTTGTGCAGACTGATATATATGCAGACTGATTATATGTCCGAAGACGTTTGCGCAGACTGATATATATGCAGACTGATTATATGCCCGAAGACGTTTGTGCAGACTGATATATATGCAGACTGATTATATGTCCGAAGACGTTTGTGCAGACTGATATATATGCAGACTGATTATATGTCCAAAGATGTTTGTGCAGACTGATATATATGCAGACTGATTATATGTCCGAAGACGTTTGTGCAGACTGATATATATGCAAACTGATTATATGTCCGAAGACGTTTGTGCAGACTGATATATATGCAGACTGATTATATGTCCGAAGACGTTTGTGCAGACTGATATATATGTAGACTGATTATATGTCCGAAGACGGTTGTGCAGACTGATATATATGCAGACTGATTATATGTCCAAAGATGTTTGTGCAGACTGATATATATGTAGACTGATTATATGACCGAAGACGGTTGTGCAGACTGATATATACGCAGACTGATTATATGTCTGAAGACGTTTGTGCAGACTGATTATATGTCCAAAGACGTTTGTGCAGACTGATATATATGCAGACTGATTATTTGTCCAAAGACGTTTGTGCAGACTGATATATATGCAGACTGATTATATGTCTGAAGACGGTTGTGCAGACTGATATATATGCAGACTGATTATATGTCCGAAGATGGTTGTGCAGACTGATATATATGCAGACTGATTATATGTCTAAAGACGTTTGTACAGACTGATATATATGTAGACTGACTATATGTCCGAAGACGTTTGTGCAGACTGATATATATGCAGACTGACTATATGTCCGAAGACGTTTGTGCAGACTGATATATATGCAGACTGATTATATGTCTGAAGACGTTTGTGCAGACTGATATATATATATGCATACTGATTATATGTCTGAAGACATTTCTGCAGACTGATATATATGCAGACTGATTATATGTCCGAAGACATTTGTGCAGACTGACTATATGTGCTTAGACGTTTGTGCAGACTGATATATATATATGCAGACTGATTATATGTCTGAAGACGTTTGTGCAGACTGATATATATGCAGACTGATTATTTGTTCAAAGACGTTTGTGCAGACTGATATATATGCAGACTGATTATATATCCGAAGACGTTTGTGCAGACTGATATTTATGCAGACTGATTATATGTCTGAAGACGGTTGTGCAGACTGATATCTATGCAGACTGATTATATGTCCAAAAACATTTGTATAGACTAATATATATGCAGACTGATTATATGGCTGAAGACGTTTGTGCAGACTGATATATATGCAGACTGATTATATGTCTGAAGACGTTTGTGCAGACTGATATATATGCAGACTGATTATTTGTCCAAAGACGTTTGTGCAGACTGATATATATGCAGACTGATTATATATCCGAAGACGTTTGTGCAGACTGATATATATGCAGACTGATTATATGTCTGAAGACGTTTGTGCAGACTGATATATATGCAGACTGATTATTTGTCCAAAGACATTTGTGCAGACTGATATATATGCAGACTGATTATATGGCTGAAGACGTTTGTGTAGACTGATATATATGCAGACTGATTATATATCCGAAGACGTTTGTGCAGACTGATATATATGCAGACTGATTATATGTCTGAAGACGTTTGTGCAGACTGATATATATGCAGACTGATTATCTGTCCAAAGACGTTTGTGCAGACTGATATATATGCAGACTGATTATATGTCTGAAGACGTTTGTGCAGACTGATATACATGCAGACTGATTATATGTCTGAAGACGTTTGTGCAGACTGATATATATGCAGACTGATTATATCTCATCCTTTTTATCTAAACTCTTCCGATCTTAATTGTTAATTGTTGGGGCTCATCTCCGTCTAACCTTGGCATAGTTAAATCTTCCATAAATATTTCCATTTGTGCTTTTTCTTGATTTCCGATTTCCTCTGCTTTATACAAATGTTCATAAAATTGTTGAAATCTAGTTCCCCTACAGGATCTCTGGTTATTTTTCTTGTTATAGGTTCCCTAAGTATGGCATAACCCTTTCTACTTTCTGTTGAATAAATGAACGTGCTAAGAGTTTTTGTGCTCTGGATTTATTATTAAAAAACACTTGTTTAACAGTAATCTTTGTAAACTTCTACATGTTATCCAGATACTCCGTTTTTCCTCTTTAGCACTCTGCAACTGCACCTGTTCTTGTTCTGTGACAGCCCCCTTACTCTGCAATACTTTAACCTTTGTCAGCCTCTCTAAATAGCTCATGTTACTTCTGAATTGTATCTTTTTATTTTATTTCTTCCTTGTCTTAAATTCCACTTTTATTTTATTTCACTCACTAGCTTTAACTTCTAAAGAAGTTTCTTGCTTTCCGAATAAGTAAACTGTCACCCTAGGTAAAAAGGTTCCATGGCACCCCCATCCCCACTCCTTCTGGCCTATCAACACTATCCAGATTATTTTTTCCTTACTTTTTCTCACAGCTTTACCATAATCTCCAATTTTCCTGCAGTTCTTCATTAATTCAACATGTTCTGCACTTTGATAACTACTGAGAAACAACTGCATTCAGTCATGTTCTGAGGGTGCAAGGCCCCCAGAAGCCATGGGGGTTCTAGATGCCTTGAAATGCACTTTAGATTTTTTTAAGAAACCTTTTTCATCCAGTGACTGCCTGAGCAAAAACCTCAGCTTTGCGTTTTCTGCATCCTATCAGCACATCTGAGCTGACCAAGACTGCACTTTAATAACTGCAGTGAAAATTACTGTATTAAGCCAGGACACGATGCCCCAAGATGCATTTTAGAGTCTTTCTAAGCAACCTTTTCATTCAAAAATAACCTGAATGAAAATCACGACTAAGGAAAGAAATTTAACCTTATGTTTCATCTTTGCTTTTTCATGTATCCTCACAAAACTCCCCAACTGACAAAGACTGCCCAATAATAGCTAAATTAAGTTACTGGTCTGGGGGCTGCTACTTAGAAGTCATACAGTTATTAATGTTATGAGGTGCATTTTAGAGCTTCTTTCCAACCTTTTGACCCAGTGATGGCCTGAACACTAATGGGATTGAAATTAAGGCACAAATGCCCACAGTCACACTTCAAGGTGCTGCTATCATATGAATAATTAATATACAGCATGCCCCCTCACCCCTACCCTCAAAAGACAGCTACCTTCTGTGTGCCCTTCTGATGTCAGACTGGTACTAAACTTAAAACCTTAAAAGAAATGGAACATAGTGGACATATATAAACAGCATGTTTATTTATTCTACAGATACTAGTCACCACAATATGCATCGATGATTAATTGTGACAAGAATGAAAAACAAAAAATAATGACTACAATAAAGTTTCCAATTGTTACTTCTAGAGATGTTCCAATACAAATTATAGTGACCCTCAATGCATCTCTCTGAAGCACGTGAAGAAAATTAAAGAAATAATGACTACGCTGTCCCCAGCCCAACACAAGTTATAGTGACATCTGAGGTTTGGGAGGAATGTTAAAGAAATAATGGCATTGTCCTTAGTCACCCCCAAACACACAGACACTCGTGGAGACACACACACATGCACACTCACACACACTCATACACACACACACACACACACACACACACATGCAACCTCACACACACGCACACACATTCGCACACACACACACATGTACAAAAACTCACACACATACACACACACACACACGCATGCAAACTCACACACACACTCGCGCACACATACACACACACTCACGTGCACACACACACACACACACACACACACACACACACACACACACACACACACATGCTCGCAAACTCACACACACACACACACACACACACACACACACATATACACATGCACGCAAACTCATACACACACACGCGCGCACACATGCACACACACACACACGCACACACACACACACACACACACACACACACACACACACACACACACACACACACACACACACACACACACACACACAGACCTTCTGTGTACACCCATGAGCAAGGTTGGTTTTAGACTAGGTGAGGTACAATGCAGAGGTGATTACTAAGCCCATATCAAAATGCACTTATACCCCTCTATCAGTTCTGAAGGTCTGGATATTCTGCGATTATTTATCCCCTACTTTTTGAGAGATGACTGTTAAACTGATTGATTGACAATAGAGTCACTTGGTTTTATCCAGGTCCACCACATAGGTGGTAATCCATTAAGTACGGAAGAAATAATTAGAGATTTGGGGACCAACGTGTATAGTAATCTCTCCTTTGATAATCACGTTGCCAAAGTGGTTAGAAAGACCTTCTATATAGCCCACCTTATCACGAAAGGGTTCACATCTAGATCAAGAGAGGTCATTGTGCCCCTCTACACGTCACTCATCAGGCCCATAATTGAATACAATGCCCCTTCTGGGATGTACCTTACCCGACAGCTGCAGCAACTGGAGAGACCCCAAAAGTACCTCACCAAGAGGATCATGGGCTACAAACAGATGTCCTATGCAGCTCGACTAAAGAAACTCCAGCTCTACTCAGTTGTTTAATTACCGCCTACTCAGAGGCGATCTATGCCTGACGTACAAAGCCATGTCAAACCCAGAATTAATGGACATGCTGCACCTCAAAAAATCCAAGTCCCTTAGAGCTACATGCTCCAGGGACCTAAACCTCAGCACAAAAATAAATATGACATGCTGGAGGGACAGATTCATTTCCCAGAGGCTCCCCTCACTCTGGAATAGAATCCCAATTCATGTTAGACATAGCCCCTCGCTGACCCTCTTCAAGCGAAATTTGGACGCGTGGATGGGAAATCGCAAATTCATCCCTGGGATCTCTCCTGTGTCCCTGCTAGACAGAGGCACAGTAAACTAATCTTAAAAGGGTACATTCTGTGACCTACTTTACAGAGGCACAGTAGGCTAATCTAATAGGGAGGCGGAAGCCAAATACACTCTGGCTAGGCTTATAAATGCCCTAGGGCAGATCGCCTAGTATCTACCTATGAACCTATGAACCATGCAGTTATAGCCACTTCTATGTACACTGCAGACATTTGATCATAAGAAAAGATAACTGTGTAATGTACTTCCAAATAGATGCTACACATTAAAATATTGGTTGTTATTCACATAATCACATTCGTCCTGTAAAGCTAAAATAAATAAACAAACAGCAACAGGCATCTAGTCATTCTCCTCCACAGAAAACAGTCACAGCAATTATACCCTACTTTGTCTGTGCAAATTGGGTGTACAAATGCAGACAAGTCCTACAAAGCCAGATAGTGATTATTTAAACTAAGCAAATGATAAGAAGGTGAGTTATTTTCATCCAGTCAACCCCAACCAACACTCAGGTGTTATAGCCACAACGTCTGATGGCCATGCAAATTATTTCACTTCCAGTGTCCACGCAAACAAGTTGCCACACATTAAAATATTCCAGTCCACATTTATCCACACAATCACAGAGCCAGAGAAATACTACCAAAATGATCTAGTTAATCACTGCCACCACCATTGTAAAAATAATAATGACATTTATTGTTGCATACTTCTTATTTCAAGTGTCCACACAAATCACAAAGCCAGTAATACTGCGCAAAATATCTGCTTGATTACTTCCAGCATTACTGTAAAAACATCTCACAGACACCATGCCACTCCTCTCATTTCTGTCCACAGTTGTGTAGAATGTCCCTGATTGTGTATCGTAATTTTCTGATCTATCCCTTTTTGAGTCATACTTCTCATTAAAATAAAAAAAATTCCTTCAGGCACCTTCAGAACTACATTTGAACATTGCAAGGTGTCAATGTTTAGGGTCACTGTAATGGGACCTGAATGTGAAGTCAGCTGGAGCACTCCTGGGCCACGGGTGCATTTTCTTTCTGCAGGGGCACTTTGCTCTAAAAAAAATAAACAAGTAAGTAAAGAACCTAAAAAATAAAAAATAAAAACAAAGAAAGAGTGCCTAGTTTGCCTAAGTGTAAGGCTGGCCTTGTCTGAACCACACAACATTCAGTGTATATGAGAAGTAAACAAAGTCACAAGTCCAAATTGTTTCTGTCTGTCTAACTGCTCTCACTTCAAGTGCCTGTTTCAGGGATATGAGGAAGGGACATACATTAGTCATGCAAATAAAGACACACGCAGACAAATCATTCATGCAAAAATGAAACCAGGTGTCTTTACAGGTACATCAGATTCGCATCTGAACTACTGAAATAATCTCTTCGGATTAAAGTTCCACATTTATTTATGTATTACTTATTTGGCAACTGGCCAGATAAACTTTTTTTTCCCCTTCCTGGACATGACTTGAACCACAGGCTTGTTACGGTTCGCTTATACACACAGAATTTATTTATAACACAGAACTGTGACAGATTAGACAAATGCATCATATGGAATTGTATAAATACACGGAGATTTCTGGTAACAAGAGAACGGAGAAAGGCAAATCTTCATGGATTTATAAACACATTTTTAACAGATCAGCTAGAATGACAAATGATACACAATACATTGTGACATTGAGTCAAACACAAAAGACCTGCTCTGCAGCAGTAAACCAGGCATACATGATACTGACTGCTATAAGTGATATATAGATATAGATAGAGAGAGAGAGATAGCACTCATGATTTTTTAGAGGTTTACATAAAAGTAACGACCACATGCTTGATAGAGCAATTGTTATCTTGTTACATGCCTGGAATAGCAATTTTGGATGTTAATTAAATATTCACTAACCAGGCTTGCTTCAGAGCAGAAGTGACACCTTGTTTGACAGAATGCAATGTCCTACTTTTATTTTCTTGACTAGACACGAGACAGCAGATTTTAAATCCTTAATGTAACAAGATACATGTAAGAATGCTACAGCTTCTGTTTTATTAAACAGCACTGGGACTTTTACATGGATCAAATCTCTTGAACAAGTGAGCCTGGTGACACAGACATATGCTGTCTTATTGACTTTCACTGCACCAAATATCTAATTTCATAGCTTTTAAAAGAATGCAGCTTGTGCTAGCAATCATTGGAATTTTTAATTTCTGGGAATGCCAAACAAGCTTTCAAGTTTTTTTTTTCTCTCGTACATCACATGAACATAAGGCAATTTTGAACTACAATAAGATGATGCAGTCATTTATTCAAGAAGTGTATGTTAAAAATATGAGATTAGCACATCTGTTTTAATATTATGGCTACATTTTATCCTAACTGCTCCATAATCTGTCCCACAGTCTCCTAATTAATACTGTTACAGTTAAATGCCTTAAAATATATATGCTTCCCTTGAAGGATACAGAGATGTTATTTTTATCACAGGTATATTTTAAACTAACACTTTTAGCAATTCAAAAAACATGATTTTGGAAATTTTGAAGTATGTGCCGACAAAACTGCCAGTTAATGCTAAGTTTAGTTTTGAACTGAGAAACAATTTGTTACATCAGACCTCTTTACACCGTCGTCCCACAAGGCCATGACCATTCCCTGCAGGACCAGCCTATGTTCAACCCTCACTTTCCTGGCTTGCTAATATTGTGTACCTAGGGTGAAGCTGTTGTTCAGTCTTTTGTGATTTTCTTATTCATATATTGTGAGAGCCCTGCCTTGTTTTAAATGTGTCAGTGTCTGCCCACTCTACTGTGTTAAGGTGCTGAAGTTTGGAATATCACAGGTCTTTCCAGAAAACTGGACTCTTGTATTCATGTTAGGGTCAAATGTTCACCATGATACAAGTAAACGAGGCAGACAGGCTCTCCCTTATCTGATGGCTGCCTTCTGGATAGTAACCGCTTCAACAGAAAATAAAAAGAAGTTCTAAATATGGGATAAAGGCATGGCATAACTGGAAAACAGCTCTTCCTTGTTCTCTTTTGTTACAACGTAACAGCGATCGATTGATGTCTGAAATGCCCATTTGTGCCCATTGAGTGGCGCACCGCAATGGTTATCCCACTCCACAAAAGGGGAGCCATGACAGACCCCGGGAACTACCACCCCATTAGCCTGATGAGCCTGGTCTGCAAGGCCATGGAACGTATCATCATGGAACTCATAAACAAAGACATTGGAGATCTCCAAACTCTGGACCCTACCCAGTTCAGGTTTGTAAAAGGCAGATCATGTCTCCTAAACCTGATAGATGTCTTTGAAGCAGTCGCCAAAGCTGTAGACGAGGGTAAGGTGGTTCACACTGCCTATCTAGATCTCAGCAAGGTGTTCAACACCATCCCCCACTCTGGAATTATAGATAAACTCACTAAACTAGGTATAAATCCCTATGTCATAAGATGGGTTGCCAACTGGCTTACTAACAGAACCCACACTGTGAAAGTAGCAGACTCCAAATCAGAATTCAGACCAGTGACAAGTGGAGTACCACAGGGTTCAGTCCTGGGTCCTCTCCTGTTTGGTATCTACTTCTCTGAAGTACAGGCTAACACAGAAGGCCTTTGGCTAACAAAGTTCACAGATGACTGCAAACTAGGAGCCATAATCAAAACTCCTAACGATGTGGACATCCTACAACAGGGCCTCACTTAGACAGATGCCTGGTGTCAAAGTCATGGCCTCAAGCTCAATGCCAAAAAAGTGCATTGTCATCCCCTTTGGTAAAACCTCTATACCCATGAACTACCACATAGGCGGTAGTATACTTAACACTGAAAGTGTGATAAGAGACCTTGGGACACAGGTGGACAGTAGTCTCTTCTTTGATATATATATAAATGTAACTGCTTGACAAAGACACATGCCAGTGTATAGCAGCTTGATAAAGATTATTTCCAGTCATGACGTAGGCCAAGCAGGCACAAAGACTACAACACTGTTATATCCTGTGACTGTGATTTAGCGGTTTCTTAAGCTATTTGCTGTTATTTTTGCACTTTATAGCACAAAAGGTACTGTCTACTGCTGCTTTAAACTGTTCAGTAGTTATTTGCACTGTATTACACTGTACCTGTTAGTTGTGTTTTTCTGCAACCTTGTGGCAGAAGTGTGCTGTCCTAACCTGTCTGAGTTGGGGTTTGCTGGTGGAAGACTTATTGTGTGCTTTCCTAATTGATATTGTTTCTCTTTGCTCATATTTAAGCCTCATGTTTTGTGTGGTGCTGCTCTTTACACACCGGTGGTTAGCAATGCCCTGCATAGATGCAAAAACCTAGAAGCTCAGTTTTTCCATAAGTAGCTGTCAGTGAAACCCTTCCAAGCTTCTCTGCTGCTCTAGGATCAAGTCAGCTGTGTACTGAGCAGTGTTATCTTATTAATCAACAAAGTATAGCTCCCTCTTGTAGTCTCGGCACTACCAGCACAGTCCTATCAAATGAACTCATTCCCTTCCCTACTAAAACATACAGTAAGAGCCTGCTATCATGAACAGGCAGTTTCCCATCAACTTTGTAGCCAGCCTGATACACATCCCGAGGCAATGTAGCAATTGCCTCATGTATACTGACGACCAGTTACTCCTGAAACAAATACTTTATGTGAAAGATATGGTTACACTATGAAATTGGAGGCAAGACTTTCACATAAGGACTAATCAAATGCCAAACAGATTGTCAGCACACACAGACTTCCCACACTAAATAAGGACATGACACATAAACCTACATATGCGTAGGTACTCTCTAGTAACTTATGAAAAGATCAGAGGCCTCCCAAACGGAAACAACTTATACACATAATAATGCAAAAAACAGCCACAACACACAATAGCACACACTCAACAAATAAGCTCATAAGGTATACCAGCACAAAACCTAATGTATTGGCTGATCATAGGTTACGTCATTGTAAAACACATTGATGTTCCCCTCATCAGGCTGGATAAGGACTGGGTTATGTTAGCTGCCTGTCAGATGCCAGGATCCATTAAGTCACTCAAGCACTCAAGTCACTCAACCACAAGTAGTGATATGACTGTCATAGGATCATAGAATCATAGCAGGTTACTAGGCTAATGGCCCTGGGCCCTTCCAAACCTAGCCAAGAGTTTATCCCTAAAAAAGAAACCTCAGTCAGCACTTGTCGCCCCTGTCAATGAGGGGAAACAGGTGGAACCCCCATGACAAAATTGTGGTTCCCCATGCACTCATCAAGATTGTGCCTGAAGAGGGTCAGTAATGTATTCTGTTTGACGTGTACAGGGACTCTATTCCAGTGACAGGGCAGCCTCTGGGAGACAAACCTGTCTCTCCAGCAGATTTTGTTAATGTTGCATATTGGATTTAGGCCTTTTGATCAGGTAATGTGCGAGGAGTTATACTTACAGATATGGAGCATCTCTAGTAGGGTAGGGTCCGAGATTGTAGGCAAGACACAGATCACCTCTGAGCAATCTGTATGATACAGAGTAGAGTGACAGTGATTTTGAAGTGTTGGAGGCTATGGAGTATCTTTGTGAGGTATTTTGGTGGCCTTTCCAGCTGGTGCATGTGTTTGGAGAGGTGCATACCAAATGAGGCACTGTACTCAATTATTGGCCTAATGAGGGAGGAGTACAGACAGGTAATAATCTTCTTTTTTCAGGATTGAATTCCTTTACTTATGATATGAACCAAGTAAAAGGCTTTTCTGACCACTGCCACTAGATGATGGGTGAATGTGAGATTGTTGTCAACCTGTGTACCTAGGCCTCTCACCACAGGTTGTGTGCTTAGGGGTTGTCGTTGATGTGGTAATCAGTAGGGGCTGTGTTTTTGCTGAATGGTACGATAATACATTTTATTGTGTTTAACTTAAGGCCATGACTTTGGCACTAGTCATTTGTTGATGTGAGAACCTTTTGTAGTATGTTAACATCACTTGAGGAGTCAATGACAGCACCCAACTTACAGTTGTCCACAAACTTTTTGTCTTTGTCTGGACCTCTAAGAAGTAGATGCCAAACAGTAGGGGTCCCAAGACAGATCCCTGGGGAACACCACTAGTGACAGGTCTGCTGTCAGAGGTGGAGGCACATATTTTGACCTTGTGGGTCCTATCTGTGAGCCAGATGGCCACCATCGTGATGAGATAGGGATTTACACCAAGTTGTGTTAGCTTTTCTATGATGCCCGAGTAGGAGATTGTGTCAAAGGCTTTGGCCAAGTCAAAGTAAGCTGTGTTTACTGACTTTCCCTCATCCAGGGCCTTGGTGACAGTCTCAAAAAAGTCAACTAGGTTCAACAGGCAAGATCTTCCCTTGACAAATCCAAACTGGGTGGGGTCAAGTGCTTGGAGATTGCCTATGTCCTTGTTTATGAGGTCCATAATAATTTGATCCATGGCTTTACAGATCAGATGTGTCAAGCTAACGGGACGATAATTTCCAGGATCAGTAGTGGCACCACCTTTGTGCAAAGGGATGACAATGGCAGTTCTCCACTCTGCTGGAATGAAGCCTGTACTTAGGCTATGGTTGAATAGGATGCTCAGTGGTGAGGCTAGTACTTGCCGGAGATGGTGCAGAATACAGCCTGGGAGACTATCAGGTCCCATAGAAGCTGTGTTCTTTGCCATGGATAGGGCCTTTAACACTTGATCTATGGAGATGTGAGGTGTGGGACAAGTATCAGAGATGTTGAATGGGCCTTTGGGGGGTAGGGGGGTGAAGTTTGCTCTGAACCTATCTGCTAGCAGGTTGGCTAAGTCAACAGGATCAGTGTAAGTGGTACCATTAAGAACTAATTTGGAACAAACCTGGGCTTTGCCATGGAGGTTCCTGACATAACTAAAGAAGGCGTTGTGGTTATTCTTTGTTTTGGAGGTTAGTTTTGATTCATAAGTGGCTTCGGAGGTTTTCACTAGTGATCTAATTTGCTTGTTGAGGCTTAGGAGGGAGTTTTTCCAACTCGGAATTTGTGCCTTTTTACCCTTGGACAACAGTTTCTTCCTTTTGTTGTAAAGCCTGTTGATAGAGAATGTCCACCAGATAGGTTTGTGTTTCCTTGACGGGCAGGTTTTAGTTCTGTTGGATATGGCTGAGTCCAATCAGTTGTACAGGTGCTTGTATACTGCATTGGTGTACTTGTTCAGCATAGTTGTCTGCATTCTCTGAGGGGGCAGTGGTGTGAAGCTACTCATACCCTCCCTTAGAAGGTTGTAGTCAGCTTCTGAGAAGTTTTTTAGCTTGGTTACAGCTGGTGGGGGGGTTGGGTGGGATAGAAACTTCGAATGAGACAGACTGATGGGCTGATCTCACCAGAGAAGAACTTACTATGGCAGTAGTGCAGCAGTCACCCATGTTGGTGAGAACCAAGTCCAGAATGTTATCTCCCCCTGGGATGAGACAAGCTGGTCTACTGTGTTAGAAATGATGAAGTCAAGGAACCACTGGGTGAGTGTATTAGTGCAGGAAAGTTCACCCAGTCTTTGGTGGGCTAGTTGAAGTCACCAAGGATCAGGGTGTTATGGGATACCTTGATGGAGTCAAGTAGTTCCAGGTTGGAGAAGTGGATGCCCTGAGTCATGGAGGGGGGTCCATAGCTGGCTATAGCTTGGATGGGTGTCTTGCCAATTGTCAGTTGCACCTGGAGTAGTTCTAGTGCATCATACTGGCAAACCAGCCTGGAGGTGTGCTTGTCTTTAATGAAGACAGATATTCCACCACCAAGAGCCTTGGCCAAAATCTGGAATCTCAGGGGTGAGAATTGGAGGCCATCTCTGGCAAAGCATCAAGGCCTGTCAGCTATGCCATCCCAGGCAAACAGACACTGAATCCCCTTGGAATGACACCTGAAAGTAAGCCAATTGTTGAAGGCAGTTATTTTTTTGTTGGTATTGTGGTATCATTCTTGGTGAAGGTACGATGCTGCTTAGGGCTAGTGTCATACCTGTCTGGGACACATACTCCGAGAGCTCAATCATGTCTCCATTCATATAGTCTAGGGAGGTATGTCTCATGTCATTCACACCAACATAGACAATGACAGTCACACTTGTATGTGTGGTGGAGAGACTTAAGTGTGTGTATGGTGTGGCAGATTCTGACACTAGACTGACAACCGACCATGATGTTCTCCTTGTTGAGCCTGGTGAGGGGAGCATCAGTGTGTCTCACAATTGAGCCACCAATGACTAGTATGTTTGGTTTATTGTTATACCTTATGTGCTATGTGGGTTTATTGTTATACCTTATGGGCTGTGTTTGTGGTGTGTTGTCTGTTGTCTGTGATGTCTTTGGTGTTGTGTTTGGAATGTTTGTGAGTGTGTTTTGGATGTCTCTGCTCTTTAGGTAAATTTATATTGAGGACATCTGCATAGGGCATGTGTGTTTGTGTGTGTGTGTGTATGTGTTGTGCTTGGCTATGTGATGTGGGTGGTGTTTGTGCAGGCGATCTCCTCTTTGTCATGAGTACTGACTGTGGCGTGAGACAGCATGGATTCCATATTACTGATATGGATGCATTTCTCGCAAGTAGAATTATGTGCTAGGAGAAGAGGGTTGTCATTGAATATGAGGCAGTTGCTACATTGTCTCAGTATGCCCATGTCGACCAGGCTGGCAGGAGAAACTAGTCTTCACTGGACTATATGGAGAGAGACATGACTGAGCTCTCAGATTATGTGTCGCAGGCAGGTATAAGCCTAGCCTTAAGCAGCATTCTACCTTCTCCAAGGATATTGCCACTATACAAACAAAAATGTATTGAATTTAACAACTGTCTTAGCTTCTGGTATCAGTCCAAGGTGATCCAATACCTGTCTCCTCTAGGCTTTTGCAAATTAGCAAAGGCATTAGCCACCCCTATTGTGCCCTGTTTAGGCAGTGTCAAAATAACCAACCTCCCAAAATAACAAAGTCCTCTCTACATAAACTCAAGGTTCTGCTGCTTAATGTTAGGGGGTCTAAACAAGAAACTGCACTCCCTGGAAGCACTCCTCAGTTTGAAAGATGTTGACGTCTGTGTAGTCACCGAGACATGGTTCAAAGGCATGGAGAGTACCCCAGCCATGCAGGACTACAATGCCTTTCATATGTTCAGACCACAAACTGAGCATGAAAGAACCAAAGGAGGAGGACTGTCCATCTTCATTAAGGATAAGTACACCTCGAGACTGGTCAAAACGTATGACTGTCTTGAACCACTCCATGTCCAATTAACTATAAGCAAATCCCCCTACCACATCATAGTAGGTCCCCCACCATAAAACAGGAAAAGCATACCACATACCTGGACTTACTGGAGTCACTTGCCATACAGTCCAACACCTTACTCATGGGTGAATTTAATTATCCTACCATAGACTGGGAAACATACATGACCACAAACATGCTGGCTCAGACGTTCTTGGACTTTGTCAATATAAATGCTCGGGAACAGCTAGTCAGCACACCAACAAGAGGCTCAAATGTCCTGGACATAGTACTCACTAACATGGGAGAGCATTGCACCTCCTGTCTGATGTCCTTCCTGATAAGATCAGACCATAAATCAGTCTCACTCGATGTAATTATAACACCAGATACCCTATCAAGCTCAAAAACGCTTAAGAATTTTTCAAATAAAAATCACCTCTTAAAGAACAAGAGGCAACTGGCTCTGCAGAGGAAAAATACCTCTCTGGCTTAAACAAACAAGCTAGAGATCTTGTCAAGGCCTCCAAAGCTAATTATGAAGCAAACATAGCCTCCCTAGCTAAGGATAATCATATGGCATTCTTTCACTAAATCCGAAATCAAAAATGGAATACCCAGCTATGCGCTTAACTGGTTGTGGATGGCACTGGGTCTATATTATGTCACCGAAACAGCATAAGAAGGAATGCCATTTCAGCAACACATAAAACACGAAATACAAATACAGTGAACGCCCAAGTCAGCAATTTTTTTCCTAGGGAAGAAATTGCTTGGCTGTCACCGTGACATTGCCTTTTACCCCCACTGTAGTGCGATCTTGGAGTTGGCATATTTAGATAGGGGGGTGTGGGGGGTGAAGCCCCCATTTTGGAATGTTTTAAATTGTGTGTCATGTTTTGTTGGGTGTCCTGGGCTTTCACTGTTTTCGTATTTCGCGGTTTATGTGTCGCTGATACGGCATTTTTTCGTATGCCGTTTCAGCAACATAATATAGACCCGATGGCACCAACCATACTCAACTGGAGATAACAGCCAGTCAGTTATCTGACAGATTTGGAGCAAACCTCATCTCCCTGTCCCCTCCAGTCATCCCCAAAGCATACTTGCCACCATTCCTCAGCCTATTATCTCAAGAGATTAGGTCATTTCTATGCTCTCCAGGGCCAGAAAACACAGCATCAATGGGACCAGACGACATCCCAGATTGCCTTTTTAACAACTTAAAATATGCCCTAGCAGACCCACTTGGATCCCTGTTTAAACATAGCCTGTGAACTGACTATGTTCTGGCAAAATGGAGGACAGCAACAGTAATCCCTCTGCACAAAGGGGGACCATCAACCAACCCTGGGAATTAAAGGCCCACAAGCTTGATTAGCCTCATCTGCAAGGTGATGGAAAGAATCATTATGGACCTTATTAACAAGGACACAGGTAATCTCCATACTCTGGACCTAACCCAGTTCGGATTTGTTAAAGGTAGATCTGGCCTGTTAAACATGGCTGACTTCCTTGTGAAAGTCACCAAGGCCCTGGGCGAGGGAAAGACAGTGCATACCACCATCAATGACCTAGCCAAGGGATTTGACACACTCAGGTATTATAGAGAAATTCTCCTAGTTGGGAATTAACCCATACATTATCAGATGCATAGCCAATTGGCTCACCAGCAGGATACACACTGTCAAAGTGGGTGACTTCACCTCTAGCAAAAGAGCAGTCACTAGTAGTGTACTACAAAGTTCGGTGCTGGGCCTCTTACTGTTTGGAATTTACTTCTCAGACGTCTAAGCAAACTTGGAGGGCCTGTGGCTGACAATTACAAATTTGGAGCAATCATTTAGTCCCCCAATGATGTCAGTATACTTCAGACAGTGTTAATGCAGACACATGATTGCTTCCAAAGCTACAGATTAAAGCTAAATGCAAAAAAAAATACATTATTATTATTATTCTCTTTGGAAAAGGTGACATCCCTGGTAATTACATTATAAACAGCACTCCCTTAAGTCTAGACCCAGTGGTACGTGATCTGGGTACTCACAAGGGCAGTTAGTCTAGTACTAATCTATGACCTTAGGAACCTAAAATGCTACCAAATGCTCAGCATACCAATCATGGAGCTGCCACAACCCTTCTTGACCTCAGTTAATACATTAATGGTGAATTTTATGATGGAAATGATGTAGGGGCAATACTCTTGGACTCGTCTAAAATTTTTTATACTGCTCCAAACGAAATGTTTCGGTTATTAAATGAATGGCCTCTACATGGAGGCAAAGGCAATCCATTTGTGATGGTCCATACTGCCACGTTCTTCAATAAATATGATGACTCAGTATCTTCCACCTCCACTGGTAAAATGCAGAATAAGCTCTGTCCAGAGATGTATAAATGGAAAATTAAATTCCTTTGGCCATCTGACATCATTAATAACTAGACATGCAACTGTGGCAGCACATGGGTGCTTCATGCTCTTACCCGGCCATGCATGCATAAAACTTACCATAAAGTCCTTGTTTGCAACTCTTGATGCCATCAGCCCACTTATGGTATAACGGGTCCTTCTTACTTGCTACATTTGTTACTAATTTGTGTCAATACTTGATTTAAAGATTTACTTCATGAAACACATGTAGGAGTACCCTTTCATTTCTTATGGTACTACCTGAGGTCTACACTATCCATACTAGTTGGATTATATTATGTCCTATTATCTGCATGGCAGATGGGTTTCTCAGTGTCATGAAGGGTGATCGGTCCTAAAACTGTAACAGGAGGTGTATGGAGGAGATTTTTTTTTTGGATACAAACAGTAAGAAGGGAGAATACCAATGATGCCAGTACAGGACAGCATAGCATTGTGTTGTAGTTTGCTTCCTAGATGTTTAGGATTCTTACAGTCCCTGCCTCCTGACCTTTAACACTCCTTAGTTATTTATGGAATGCAGCTTCCCTTGAGTTTTTCCTCTGTCAAATTTTTTTTTTATTTTTCAAATACATTTGAATGAATTCCATAGTATTTATACATGACATCTTAAATAACTATGTACACTATTTACATTAGCCTGACACTATAACAGATCTTAATGTATACAGTTACTTTGTAAGTATGTCCAATCCATTATCAGTGTGTCTGATTAATTATTGTATAGTGCCAATCAATAATAAGACTTTTCCTCAAGGGCTGTTGATAAATGGTTTTGGATACATTCTTAGTCCTTTAATTTTAATTTCCAATAATGCCGTGGTCTTCAGTAGGCTGTAGAAGTCTTCCAAAGTTGGTATTGTGTTTGTATTCCATCTTCTTGTTATACACTTCCTTGAAATTGCAAGTATAGTCCATACTAGATACATGTTTGACCTGTTCAAATGAGGACCTTCATTCACATTTAATAATACAAGAACTTAAGTTAAATAAAATGATTCATTAAATAAAGCTGGCAGAAAGTTATTAATACCGTTCCAAATTGGCTTAATTTTAACACAATCAAAGAAAATGTGGTTCCAATCTGCATTCTGTACTTGCTCATATCGCCAACATATTCCTTTTATGGAAGAACTAATTTTACTGATGCTGTCAGGTTAAGAATGCTCTCTGCAAGTATTTCCAACCTTGAGTTTTTCCTGTCATGTACAGAACACAATAGCTTATTACAGAGTCAAGCAAAAACCTTGCTGCTTCATTAGCTGTGATGTCAATGCCTGCCTTCAACAGCTTGTGAGGCAGAAGACAGAAAGATCGGCCTATTGTTTGCAAAACTAAAAATGAAAGGATATCTATACCTTCACCCCTTACCCTCTTTTATGTGACAAACAGGTGCATAAGACAAGGCTACCACCTTCTCAAAAATGGGGACAGTGCAGGAGGTATCCAAACAAAGTTACAATGTTAGGCAGTACTCAAAAAATGCCTGCCCTTCTACTGCAATTCAGTTACTTCTGTTTGAGAAAAAATGGAGTTTTCCAAATTATCTAGAATGAGCTGTCACAGCCACACTTCACATTTCGCATCTGCTTTAAACAATCAAGAAGCATCAGCTTCTGCAACTGTTTTTAATGTTGCACATCATAAAAGGACACATTTTATTTTAATTTTTAAAGTGTGTTTTCCAAAAGTTACATCAGTCCCTCGCATTCTGATTGACGCTGTCTGCACTATGGGCATTTGCACTGTCTCTCTCTTCCTTCACCTCTTAGCATCAGAATAATGTTCTATAGCATCTCAAAGGAAAAATTCCCTGGTTAGCCCTTTTTAAAGGAACAGCTGCCTAGTTACCCAGAGTGTGGGATGTGGGTGCTAAAACATCTGTATTTGCTACATTATATAAAATGCTGAGTTGACCCAACAACCAATACAAAAAAGAACAGTAAAGAATGACAAAGATACCTCTCTGTAAGTATATGTGTATGCATTACATATACATGTATCCTTTTTTTATACATTTATATATGTATATACATACAAACACACATACATAAAGGCATACAGAGAAACAAGTTATTGGGCCAATTTGTTTTTAAACTAGATCGTTCCACAAAGTACAAAAAATAGTTCTTTGAAGCAAAATATATACTTTTTACCTACATAAAAATAGATTCTCAACTCATTTTTAGTCCTACAGTTTGAATTTATAAAATTCTCATGCAATAAACTGTGGTGCAGCGGTAGCATCGTTGCCTCACAGCAAGAGGTTCTCCCGTTCGATTCTCGGCTGGAGTGTGGGGAGTGCCTTCTGTGTGGAGTCTGCATGTCCTCCCCATGGTTTGGTGGGTGTTCGAAAGACATGCGTAAATTGGCGGCCCTTCGCTGAAGGTTGAATGTCGAGCTGGCACCTCGACGTTCGTGAAAATCTACTGCCAATCATTAGCGAACCAGAGTTCCGCTGTGGCGACCCTTAACCGGGAAAAGCCGAAAGACAACAACAACTCATGCAATAAACTGATCAGGTTTTGCACCTCATCTTTCTGTTTTGCATGACGTGCTTGTCTGGCAGCCATCTGTATTTGACTGCACTTCTCCAGCAGCGTTCAATGCTAGAAGTGAAAGACTTGGCTATAACAAGGCTGCATGTCAGACCAGCACTTCTGCGCATCAACATCAACAACCATTTTCCCAAAATACATCATTACAGCCTCCTGAAAGTATGTTTTGTGCAGGGTCATCGTAAAAAAGGAGCAACACTGTCAAACTGACAACTCCTACTACAGTACACAAGAGAATAACATAGGTTTACCTTCTCCTACCTTTAACAATTACTTTTGCATCATCTTTTACTCCTTTAAATAATCTATATACAAATTAGCCCCCTTTTTATTACCCTTAACCATAAAATGTGCTTTTCAGTTAACAAAACAAAACTTTTCTTATACAACAAGGTATTAAACCTTCAAGATATGAATCAGCTTTCTGTCTTGTGTTCCTGATTTTTCATTGTCAAAAGATGAAAACTGTGCACTATAAAAAAAAAGTTTGTCATAGCCTGGAATGTATTATGGTCTGGACTTCACTCACACTTTGCCTTTAACAAAATGGAACTGCTGACCTCCACAAAAAAGCTATGAGAATAACCCTGGCTTTCTTAACTTGGGATTTTAGGGAAATGGACCAAAGGACAGAGGAGTGCTAGACACCATTTCTGTATGATTACATTTCATGGATATCCTCCCAAAGGATGGGTAGTGAAGCAGTTACATTTGGCATTGCATAGTAATGCAAACAAGTCAAAGCACTGGCTGCACAGTGACAGAAAAGCTTCCATAAGACAAAATGACTGAGGTACCACACTCATATGGCATCAACAGACAGTGACTGAGCTGGACCGCTAATGAAATTGTCTTCTAGGATGTGAATGGCTACAAGAAGGTGATTTGTAAGGTAACCATTTAAAATATTGGGACCTGCTAGAGCAAGTCCCAAAATAAGAAGACTGAATGGCTGAAAGAACAGACTACATATAGTAAGTCTGAGATTACATTTCTGGGGATATCTCTTTTCTCTGAGGTATGGAGATCTTAGTGTGGGTATATATAAGTTCGGGGGTGGGGTGCACTCATACAGCAGAAGTGTGCAGCTATGTGATTTGGGAGTTGCTGGCTGAAAGCTTATTGAGTGTTTTTCCTGATTGGTCTGTAGGCCTTGCTATTGTAAAATTTGTTTTTCTGATTCCATACAAGCCTAGTGTTTGTGCTAGACTACTCTCCGTGCAGTGGCAGTTAGCAGTGACCTGCACAGACACAAATGCTTTCAAGTTAAAATTTACCTTAAAATAACACTCTCTGCAAAGTTCCCTAACCCCTACAGCTCTAGGAGCATCTAAGTTGCATACAGAGCAACATCACTTTGTTGGATCACTGCAGTTCACACTGAGTATAGCATCTGTTCTTCATCCATGTGCTTTCATCCCACGCCAGTTAAATCTAGCTGCCCTTCTCCCTGGTTAAACCAAGAGAAAAAAACTGAAACCATGGATAGGCACTTTCCTGCTATCTCTGTGGCCAGCCTGGTGCATATAGGCATCCTGAGGCAATGTAACAATTGTCTTATGTATACTGAAAACACTTACTCCTGAAGCAAAGAAATACTTTATGTGAGAGATGTAGTTACACTACTGACAAATCAAATGCCAAATAGGTTGTCAGCACATGTACATCATTTCCTTCACTAAATAAGGTCTCGACACATAAACCCACATATGGTTAGATACTCACACATAACTTACCAAATTTTCAGAGGCCTCCCATACTCTGCCATCAGAAAACACATGCAAACAAAATGAAATCAACACCAACCACTACACATAACAATACACACCACAATGTCTCCATAAGCAAGCCCCTAAGGTGAAACACCACACATTCAAATATATTGGTCATAGGAGACTCCATCTTGAGACACAGACCCCCCCCCCCTCACCAGGCTGGATAAACAGAGGGTTAGAGTCAGTTGCCTTTCAGGGGCTAGAATTCAACAGATCATGCAGCCACTCAGGCCACTCAACCACAGCTACCAGTATACCAGTATGACTCAATCACAGTCCATGTGGGTGTGAGTAACCTAAGATGCATCTCCCTGGACTATATGAAGAGAGACATGCTGGACCTCTCTGAATATATGTTGCAGGGTGGTATGAGTTTTGCATTGAGCTGCATTCTACTCTCACCAATAATTATATCACAATGTAAACAGAAAATAACTGACGTCAAAAATTGGCTTCACTACTGGTGTCATTTCAAAGGGATCCAGTATATGTCAGCCCAGGGTGACATGATCAACAAACCGCCCTGCTTTGCCAGAGCTTGTCTGCTCCTGTTGCCGCTCGACTTTCGTATATTGGCCAAGGCATTAGCCACCTGACAGTGCCTTTTTTAGGCAGTGCCAAACCAACAGACCTACCAATGTAACAAATTCTTCTAATGTCAAGCTGAGGGTACTACTGCTCAATACGAGGTGCACCCTGGGAGTTCTCCTTGCCACGGAGAATGCTGACATCTGTGCAGCTACAAACACGTGGCTCAAGACTGCGGAAAGCACCCCAGCAGTGCAAGGCTACAACACTAATCACATATTCGGACAACCCTTTGAAAAAGAAAAACTGAAAGGAGGTGGTGTTTCCATTTATATAAAAACAGCAATCACATCTTAAGATTGGTCAAGCAGGGTGACTCACTTGAACTACTCCACGTACAGCTGACCATAAGCAAAGTCCTTCACAATTTTATCATTAGCTACAGGTCCCCAACCATGAGCCAGAAAAACCACTCCACATACCTGAAGTTACTAGAATCACTTACCATCCAGCTCAATAGACTACTTATGGGTGATTTTTAACTACCCCTCATAAATTGGGAAACATTCAAGACCACTAACTTGTAGAGTCAGGGTTTCCTGGACTTTGTTAATGCAAATGCACTAAAACAGCTGGTCTACACTCTCGTTAGGGGCTCAAATATTGTTGACATATTATTCCATTCCTCATCCAGCATAATGTCCTCATTCGTAAGATTGGATCGTAAACTGGTATCTTCTGAAATAAATGTAACAGTAGAAGCTTTGTCAGACCCCAATATCCTAAATAATTTTTCCAAGGCAAATCACCTTCTATTAATTTATTTATTTATTTTACATTTGTTGACCCGGATAGTCCAACTGGATACATGTCCATTTTCAGCGGAGGCCCGGGGAGAAAAGCTGCAAACTTACAAACAGATGAATGATAATAAAAACAAGTACAAGTTACAGTTTATGTTCAGCAATGCCCAAATACAAATTACAATCTCACATTTCAATTACTTGTAGGGTTACAAAGTAGTAGTTGTAAATAAACACTAAATTAATTAGAGTAGCATTCTTCTATTAAGTGATAGCACAGGTTGGGAGGGTGGCCTAATGGTTAAGGTGTTTGCCTTACAAACACAAGGTACAGGGTTTGAATCTCACAGGGGATAAATGGCTAGACTTAAAATGACTCACAAGGGCAGTTAGCCTAGTACTAATCTATGAACCTAATCTATGAACCAAATTTTAAAGTTCCCTCAACCCCCAAAATGTGAACGCCTATGCAGGAGAATAGATGAACACCCTGTACAGCCACTTAAACAGCTGCACAGAAACATTAGTACCTGACCAAGCTAAACCCAGGTCTAGCTGGAAAAACAAGTCACCCTGGTAGACCCCTGGCATAAATAGATTATATAAAAGAAGGAAAATATTCCTGTCTAGAAGGAAGAATGAGGGTATACAACAGAGAAATGAATTCCCTCATTAGTCTCAACAGGCAAATCAGGGAACTAGTCAAGTCTTCAAAAGCTAAATAGGTGACAAAAATAGCCTCCGAAGCAAAGGATAACCACAAAGCATTTTTAGTTATGTCCAAAATCTTAAGGGAAACACTTGACAATGTACTGAGTCAGCTGTAGGTGACAGTGCCTAGAAACATGTCATTAATGGGCCCTGATGGAATCCAAGGGTGTCTATTAAACAGCTTTAAATATGACCAAGTAGACCCACCTGGATCTCTATTTAGCCACAGTGTCCAGACAGACTTTGTCCCAGTAGACTGGAGATCAGAAACAGTCATCCCTCCGCACAAGGGGGGACCATCAACGGATGAGGAAAGCTACCAACTGGTAAGTCTGACCAGCCTCATATACAAGGCTATGGAAAGGATAATCATGGACTTGATTAACAATAACATATGAACTCACCGGAATCTAGACTTGACCCAGTTTGGCTTCATCAAGGGCAGCTCCTGCATGCTTAGTCTTCTGGACTTTTCTGAGAAGGTCATCAAGGACATGGATAAGGGTAAGATAATGCAGATCACCTACCTTGAGCTGGTTAAGGCATTTGACACAATACCCCACTCAGCTATTACAGATAAACTCCAAAACTGGGCATAAACTACTATGTCACCAGATGGATAGCCAAATGGCTCTTAGATAGGGCACATGTTATTAAAGGGAGGAAATCAGGATCCAGCAAGAAGCCTGTCACCAGTAGAGTACTAGAAGACGCAGTGCTGACCCCCTCCTGTTTGGGATATACTTCTCTGATTTCAAGGCAAATGTAGATGGCCTTTGACTGACCATGTTTTCTGTAAGTTGGGGGCAATCATGGACTCCCCAAATGATGCTGGTATCCTACAGGAAGGTCTGATGCAGACTAATGACTGGTGTCAGAGCCATGACCTCAAACCAAATGCAACAGCATCCCCGTAAAGTGGACCCAGTGGGGAGAGTTCTGGGTACTCAGATAGTAATCTGAATTATTACCACTATGTGGTAACGGTGGTGAGGAAGTCCTTCTATGCAGCTCAGTAAGAGTATGGAATCCAGATGTAAGGATGCCATAGCACCACTGTACTCAGCCCTTATCAGACCAATAATCGAGTACAATGCATTCTTTGGCATGTACCTCACCAGGCACCTGCAACAGTTGGAGAGTCCTCGCAGGTTTCTCACCAAAATAATGCAGGGTACAATCAACAAGTCATATGTGGACTAATTAAAACCCCTATCACTGTTTTCAGTTTCCTACTGATTATTGAGGGGTGATCTGTGCCTGACCTACAAGGTAGTCTCTGTCCCAGCCCTGATGCAAATGCTGCATATTCACACAACTAACTGCATGAGGGTTACCTGCTCCAAGGATTTAAACCTGATCTCTGACATGACTAGATTATGCTGGAGAGACAGACATGTGTCCCAGAGATTGCCCCCTCCTCTGGAACAGGCTTCCTATTCACGTGAAGCACGGCCCTTCTCTGACCATCTTAAAGCACAGTATGGACTGATGGATGAGAAATTTCAATGTAGTCCTGGACTGGTGCCCATGTCCCTTATGGATAGATGCAGTCTGTAAAAATATTCAAAAGTCCACTTGCTGACCCTTTTTATCTTTCCTCTAGGGGCAGAAAATTGGGTAAAATCCAGATAAAAATGGCTAGACTTGTAAAGACTCTTGAGCAGTTAGCCTAGCCATCTCCTATGAACATATGAATAAGTGCCGCCATTTCAAGAGATAGCTGGCTTGTAGATCATTTCCATACTCACAAAGTGGGTAGGAGTGACTCCCTACCTGCTTGTTCACAGTGCAAACCACAACCACACTGTCAGTGTGAATGGAATAGCATCCCAGCATGCCCAGGAAACCATACTGAGAAGCCTGCAAAGTGAGGAGGATAGCCCCGATTTCTGTAAAATGACCACTGTTGTGTGACCATACACTTTGAAAATTCCCCCACCACCTAACCTAGGGCAGAGGCATTGTGGTGATAGCCAAAACTGAAATGGGAGCTAGGAAGAAGCTGCTAAGAGTAAGGTTTGCTTCATGCAACCACCAACACAAGTGTTTTATGCAGGTTTTGAAAATCATGACGAGAGGAATGGGGGTTCCAAGAGGTGGTCTCTTACAAAACCCTGTACTTGGAACCATGTAAACTATGGCTGCCAGGAGGCCAAATGTCCTGAGCCAGAGAGAAGCTTAGGCCATTTGTGCTTGAGAAATGTAAGTTATACTCTTCATTATATATGTATTCTGCTATAGGACAGAAAGGTCTTGCAAGATAGAGTGTCCAGAGTCCATCTGATTAATGTAAGCATTTAGATGGACATTAACTGTGACCTCAGAGTGTTTACTACAATTCCCAGTCACTGGAACAGATAAAGTAGTGAACCCTTACCCATAATTACACTAGTTTACTACAATTCCCAGTCACTGGAACAGATAAAGTAGTGAACCCTTACCCATAATTACACTATCAGTTGCCATGGTGGTTAAAACCTAGTCATCCAGATATGGAAACAACTTCATATCTTGCGGTCCCCAATTTGTTGCTACCATGAAGATGCACTTGGTGAACACTCTGAAAGCTGTGCTCTGGCTAAATTGAATCCTCTGGAACTGGTAGCAAGAGTCTCCTTCTCATAGGCATAGAAACCTCCTGGACTCCTGAATGACCTTGATGGGGAGATTAGGATCTTGGAAGCAAAAATAAGACATCCGGTCTCCTTTATGCAGACAAGGAAGGCTGGAATGCTGCATGACCATATGAAAGGACTCCGGGATGAACTGGGTTTAGGCCAGTCAGAATCAAGTATGGGCCTGAGATCCTTGGTTTACTTTGGAGCAAAAAAAAAAAAAGAATCTTGATTAGAATTCCTTTATTTTTTGGTGTGATGGGATATCCTGGAGGAATCTTTCTTTAACTCCTCTTTTTTTGCTTCACTCTTTTGACAGTTTGAAACATCTGGTGGAGGAAGACAGAGTGGCTGAGGATGTACTGTAGTAAGGAATCTTGTAGCCTCTGAAGATTACTGGCCTGATCTACTTTTCCTGTGGGATGAACAGCACTGCAGACACCCCTGACTGCTTCCAGAATGGGACAGTCAAGAAAGGTCTAAGGCATTATTTGGAGACCACCTAACATGCCAGACAGTCAGAAAATGTATAAGGGATTATTCTGTTCTGCTTTTAAAGAGGAACCACAGGCCCAGTTATTAGTTTGTCAATTACCACCAAGAATAAGCAAGGAGAATTTAAATAAAATTTTAAAGCAAAAGCAATGAGCATTTTACCTTCTTGTTCATGTCTTTCCAACTCGACCTTAACTGTCCAGACAAATCTAAAAGCAAAGAAGATTTGAAAAGGGCACTGTTCAGGCCTGGTCTCTGTGGAACAGAGGGATAAAGCCTTGACTGTGACCCAGAGGACCTGAGATCAATTAGCGGCTTGGGAACCAGGAAGAGCTGAGTGAGAGATGTGTGACTTTGGTATGGTCTCTGTGAGTGTTCCAGTTATTGTATGTGTCTGGATAGATACATGCCAGAGGGGGCATTATATTCAATGATGGGCCTAAGGATATCTCAGTAAAGGGTGACAATGGCATCCCTTTATCCACACACAATCCTTCTGTTTACAAGCTGTGCGTTATACAAGGGCTTTCTGACAACAATGGACATATGTTGGTCAAAGGTTAGGTCGCTGTCCACATAAGTTCCCAAATTCTGAACAACCAGGTCAGCTCTTGGGGCACACTGTCAATGTTCATAGGTTGTTACTACACTAATAACCATTAGGGTGGTTACAAACCTAGACACGCACCCTAAACCATTTGGGTCCCTGAGTATCATGGGAGTCTGTATGCCGGGGTATGTTAGTAGGGAGGTAACTAATGATTTGTGTCTGTTTGTGGGGAGGGGGTGTTGTTAGTAGAATAATACTTTTCCTATTGATGTACTCTATCCATAAGGGACACGGGGCCACACTGGGGTTAAATTTATGATTTTTCATCCAATTGTCAAGGTTTCATTTCAACAGGGTCAGGGATGAAATCTAGTTTACATGCATGAAGAGTCTATTCCAAAGTGTGGAGATCTGTTGGGGCACATATCTGTCCCTCCAGCATATTCTGTTTATGTCACAAGCGAAGGTCTTGAGCTGGTCAAGGCATTTGATCTAGTGTTTCTGGTGATGTTTGTTTTGCACATGTGCAGCAGCTCTATTAGGGCTAGGTCTGAGAAAGCCCTGGCTGTAAGGCAGGTAAAGACCTTCACTCAGCAGTCTGTAGTACACTGAATAAAGTGACAGAGCCTTGGTCAGTGTAAGACATAGTATTCATTCTATGAATTCACTTAGTGAGAAACCTTTGTGGGCATTCCAACTGTTGCAAGTGTTTGATTAGATACACGCCAAAAAGGGCATTGTATTCAATGACAGGTCTGATAAGGGCCAGGTAGAGTGGTACTATAACTTCCTATGATCTGGATGCATACACTTGCAAAGACTTTGGTCAATATAATATGATTTTCTTATTAACTTAGCTATGTGTTGTTTAAAAGCTAGATTGCTTAGTTTGAAGTAAGAATTTCCAAATACAGGCCACACAAGTATGTGTTGGATTCTTAGATGCATCCCTTATCTGAGAGGGCCATTTGTGTTAAACCAGAGGTAATTTTGCAATTATTCATCCATTCATCCAAGGTACATTTAATGAGAGTAATGGAAGTAATGTGTTTTATGTAGAGTGGCAGCCAATTCCACAGAAGTAGAATTATCTGTGATACATAACTATCCCTCCAGCATGTTCTGTTAATCTTGCAAAAAGGACTGAGGTCCCTTGAGTAAATGTTTCTGATACCATTGGACTACTGAATGTGTAATAGATCTGATAGAACAGGGTTTGTTGAAGATCTTTTTTTGAGGCAGAGTTTGTTTCTTAGTGGCCTGTATGACACCAAGGAGAGAGAGATAGAGACAAGGCTATGAGATGGTCTATGTAAACAAGGTTCTATCGCATTCTTTAAGACTAACATTTGCACCATGCGGTGGGAATTTGTTTTTTGAAGTGGCCTTCCACTGACTGATTGGAATCAATACTAGTATTTCTACCATAAGAGTAAAGGGTTAAAAAACAAAAGTCCTTTTTAGGTCTAACATTGTATCTTTTGAATGGTACTTTCAGCTGAAGGACTAGAGACATCACCTTCCAGTCCCTGAAGTATCCAAAATATGAGTATGACCTTGTTACTGTTCAGATATGCATGAAAGACCTCAGATGGCCCACCTGATACTGGCTAAGGCCCTTGCCACCCCTATAGTGCCTTTTTTAGGCAAGGTTCAAATTCACCACCATAACAGGTACAAGCAAGCAAAATCTGAGGGTAATGCTACTCAATGCTAGAAGTTTAAACCTCAAAATGCATTCACTCTAGGCACACCTTAAAATGGAGAACATGGACATCTGTGCAGTGACAGAGACCTGGTTCAAGGCTCCAGAGAGCACCCCTGCATTACCAGGCTATAATTCATACCACACCTTTCAGCCACCTAACATGAACCAAAACACTAAAGGTGGAGGCGTGTCCATATTCATTAAGGATATCCACACCTCCAGGCTAGTTGTTCAACATAATGCATCCGAGATTATCCAAGTGCAACTAACTCTGGGCAAGACCGCATTCCAAATTGTAACTTGCTACAGATCCCCCACCATGCCCCAGGATTCCCACTCCTCATTTCTTGATACAATGGAAAATATTAGGGTACAACCCAACACCCTAATAATGGGTGATTTCAACTACCCCACCATTAACTGGGAAAACTACTCATGTACCAACTCATTTGCTCAACGTTTTCTGGAGTTCATGAATTCCAACGCCTTGGATCAACTTATCCACACCCCCACCAGGGGCAGCAATATGCTAGACCTGGTCATTACCAACATGGGAGACCGGTGTTCCACACCAGAGGTCAATTCCTCATTGGTCAGATCCGACCACAAGCTAATCACCCTAGACATCCACATCCCGTCCCCACCCCCCATTAGGGAAACCACCGTAAAAAATTTCTCCAAAGCCAACTTCATGATTCTTAAGACAGAAGTGGCAAATTTCACAACACCCAAGCAGACGGACAATAGAGGTATGACTGCTGAATCTTACACAAATGCACTTTATAAGCACTTACACGAGTGCATGGATCCCTAACAGAACCAAGATGCTATCCCCCAAAAAAAGGAAGCCAATCTGGTGGTCTCCTGCCATAAACTAACTCTACAACAGAAGAAAGAAACTGTTTCAAAAAAAGAGTAAAATCCCATGACGGGAAGAACTCCCTGGTCAGCCTCTGTAAGAAGTTGAGATCCCTCATAAAATCCTCCAAAGCTAGTTATGAAAACAAAATCGCCACTGATTCTAAAGACAACCACAAAGCATTCTATAGCTATGTCAAAAATCTCAATGGCAACATTCAGATCTGCTCTGAGTTACAGCACAATGGCACTAAATATAAAGAACCAACTGATATTGCCAATCCTGGCAGATAGGTTCAGTGCTAACTTTACCCCACACCTCCTAAAGTACCCTTCTCTACACTGGAAGAATGCAATGTTCCTGTAATCACGGCTGCACAGGTAAAAACCACACTCTCCAAAGCCAAGCATCTACGGGACCTGACAACATCCCAGGCTGCATTCTACATGAACTACAGAATGAACTGGCACCCCACCTAAAGCACCATGTTCAATCATAGCCTCACCTCAGGTGTTGTGCCCACTGAATGGCACACAGCGATGGTTATCCCACTCCACAAACGGGGAGCCACCATGGACCCCGGGACCTACTGCTCCATTAGCCTAACGAGCCTGGTCTGCAAGGTCATGGAACATATTTTATTTATTTATTTTATTTTATTTTCAGTTTGATTACCGAGGAAGTCCACTGGGCCTAAAAGTGCCCGTTTTCAGTGGAGGCCCGGGGAGAAAAGCTCCGTAAGCAATACAAATACATTAAAGGTTACCAAATGTTAAAGAAAAATACAAGAATCACATTAATACAATCAGTAATGCAAATGCATAAGATGTAAATCAAACAACGCAGCTAATAGGTAATAGAGAACACCTTTACAGGAGTTCCATATTCCAAACAACATGATACTAATGTCTGTAGCAATAGGAATTTTTTTTTTTTTTTTTACATTACATATCAATAAACTTATAAACAAAGACATTGGTAATCTCCAAACTCTGGGCCCCACCCAGTTCAGGTTTGTAAAAGGCAGATCATGTCTCTTAAACCTGATAGAATTCTTTGAAGCAGTCATCAAAGCCGTAGATGAGGGTAAGGTGGTTCACACAGCCTATCTAGATCTCAGCAAGGCTTTTGACACCATCCCCCACTCTGGAATTATACATAAGCTCACTAAACTAGGAATAAATCTCTATGTCACAAGATGGGTTGCCAACTGGCTCATTGACAGACCCCACACTGTGAAAGTAGCAGACTCCAAATCTGACTTCAGACCAGTGACAAGTGGACTACCACATGGTTCAGTCCTGTGACCTCCCCTGTTTGGTATCTACTTTTCTGAAGTACAGGCTAACACAGAAGGTCTTTGGCTAATGAAGTTCACAGATGACTGCAAACTAGGAGCCATAATTGAAACTCATAACGATGTGGACATCCTACAAAAGGGCCTCACTCAGACAGATGCTTGGTGTCAAAGCCATGGCCTCAAGCTCAATGCCAAAAAGTGCATTGTTATCTCCTTTAGTAAAAACTATGTACCCATGAGCTACTACATAGGTGGTAGTCTACTTAACACCGAAAGTGTGATAAAAGACCTTGGGAGACAGGTGGACAGTAGTCTCTCCTTTGATAATCACATCGCCACAGTAGTCAGAAAATCCTTCTATGTGGCACACCTCATCACAAAATGTTTCTCAACCAGGAAAAAAAAGGTCATTGTTCCCCTCTACTCATCACTCATTAGACCCATTACAGAGTACAATGCCCCTTTTGGTATGTACCTCACAAGACATCTACAACAACTGGAAAGGCCACAGAAATACCTCAGAAAGAGGATTACTGGCCTCAAACAGATGCCCTAAGCAGAACGTCTAAAAAAACTCCAGCTTTACTCCATTGCATATCGCCTTCTCAGAGGTGATCTCTGCCTAACATGCAAAGCTATGTCAAACCCAGAGGTGTTGGACATGCTCCACTTAAAGAAATCCCAATCCCTCCAAGCTACACGTTCTAGGGGCAAAGGCCCAAAATAGGGACAGTTTTTAAATATTGCTCTTACAAACTTAGAAACTTGATAGAATAACAGGTTTTACATTAGCATGAATTTTCAGAATGGTATGAAACCAGAAACTCAAATGTCTGTCATTATTTTCTAACTTCAGTCTTAAATGATTTGCCATTAGTTTGCCAGAAAACCACAATTTTATGAAAACTGGACCAAAAATACGAGACAAAAATTTGAACATTCTGTGAAAATATGTACAGTTGAGAAGTATATGCAGTTTGAGCCCATTTTAGTACCACCAGCTACTGATAAATACAAGCTCCTGCTGGAGTACATTTATGTCAGAGGGGGACTTGTCAGAGGGGGACATGACACCTCCATGCTTACAGTCATCTAGGGACTTTGTTAACCAAAGATCCTCAGTTGATAATTGGAGAACAGAGAAGTAGATAAATTGCAAAGGTGCCAGCCCAGATGTGATCCCTGTGGGATCACCTTCATGTTCTCCGTGGTTACCCCCACCACTCTCACAGTGCGAGCCCTATTGCCACCTAACCACATATGGGTCAGCTTGGAGTTCATTAAATTTGTTTATTACATGTTCATGTGTCATGGCATTGAATGCCTTGCATGGTTAAGGTATGCTGTGTAGAAAAGTTGTCAATAACCTAAGTAACCCTCTTGAAGACATTTACAAGATTTATTAGACACAGTCTACCCTTAACAAAGCCAAACTGCTGGGGGTCTAGTCTGATAAGATTTTTGACATCACTGTTAATTAGATTCATTATGATATCAGCTTTGCATATAAGACTTGTTAGGCTGATTGGTCTACAATTCCCATGGTCAGGTGGGTCTACCCTTGTGAAGTGACATTTTAACAGATATGCACCACTCCTGCAGGACAAAGAGAGTTGACAGGCTCATGCTGAAGATTTTGAGGAGCCCATTAATACTTGCTTAATGCTATTAATTGGGCAACATATTATATTGTCAGTCTGCAAAGATGAGATATTCTTCATTTTGGAGAGTATCTTCAGTATGTGCTCTCCTGTGATGACTAGTGACACAATACCATCAAGGATCAGTGGATCTGTAATAGATGTCACAGGAGTGAGATTGGCACTAAATTTATTAGCCTGCAAGTTAGCAATAAGCACTGGATCTGAGCAGTTGGTAGTAACATACTTTATTTTTTCCAATTTTGCTGTTTTTAGCTTTTTTCCCTGCTTTGCTTTGCTTGATACTGTTTTTCCATTTGAATAAATCTGCTTAGCTGGTGTAGGTGCCATCTTGAATTAAGTTGTAACTGATCTGATCTAATTGTGACCTCTGCAGATGTGTTTGTGGAAACCCTGTATAAGCATGTAAATAACTGCAAAGCAACATCAGTAGCAAACTGAAATAAACTTAGGACAAGCTCCAAAAACAAGCTGCTTCCTTGGCGTACTCTTAGTATAAATAAGTTGTACAATAAAAGAAAAAAAAACATGTGCAAAAATAAGAAGCCCTCTTACCAACAGGAAAAAATTCCCTTATCAGTCTCAACAAGCAACTCTGGGGACTAATCAAGTCCACCAAAGCCACGTTATGCACTCAACCTTACAAAGAACACCGAACAACATCAGTAAAGCAGAAACACCTTGAAATGGCTATAATGGTGAAAAAGTTTCCGGCCATGCAAAAGCCACACAAAATGGCTACAACAGGCAGACATTTTAAGTGCAGACAAAAAAGAACTTCCTGGCTTTTTTCTCTGTTTTCAGTTGCATCAGCAAGTTAAACACTGAGGGCCACGTGGCTCAACTCTCTGCAGCCTCTTTAGGAAGACAAGGGCCGAGCCGCACTCTGCCCAATAAACAGTAAACAAGAAAACTAAAGAACTAATGAAAACCAAGGGAAATTTGAAGTCCTGAGTGCTCTAAGCCACACAAGGCCTGTATCAATCAGTCTGACTCTAATTTAATTGAGTTGTAACAGTGTGCTCACATTCTCTGAAATGACAAAAAGGTTAATAGTAAATGTAATTCCATATGCAGAACTGGAGGAGATAACACATTTTCTGACCAATAAATTTGACTACAATTTCACCCCCACCCCCAAATCACCCCCAGTTACCCCTAGGCAATACCCTCTACTATTTCTCCTCCCACTATCACTAAAGAACAGGTCCTTGCTGTACTCTTCAAAGCTAAAAATACTGCATTGTTAGGCCCTGATAATATCTCAGTAAGCCTCCTAAATAGCTTGAAACATTACCTCTGAAGCCCATTAGAATCGCTGTTCAACCATAGCCTCCAGACAAGCTTCGCACCTAGGGAATGGAGGATTGTAACTGTCATGCCTATACACAAAGGCAGACCATTAATAGACCTGGGGAACTACAGATCCATAAATTTGAATCGTCTTTTTGGAAGGCCATTATCATCATCATCATCATCTTCTTTTGGCTATTCCCATTAGGGGTCGCCACAGTGGATCATCTGTTTCCATTTCTTCCTGTCCTCTTCATCTTGCTCTGTCACACCAACCACCTGCATGTCCTCTCTCACCACATCCATAAATCTTATCTTAGGCCTTCCTCTTTTCTTCTTACCTGGCAGCTCCATCCTTAACATCCTTTTCCCAATATACCCAGCATCCCTCCTCAGCACATGTCCAAACCAACGTAATCTTGCCTCTCTGGCTTTGTCTCCAAAACTTCCAACCTGGGCTGAACCTCTAATATACTTATTCCTAATTCCGTCCACCCTCGTCACACCCAATGAAAATCTTAACATCTTTAACTCTGCCACATCCAGTCCTAACTCCTGCCTTTTTGTCAATGCCATCATCTCCAACCCATATAACATAGCTGGTCTCACTACCTTTTTGTAGACCTTCCCTTTCACTCTTACTAGTACTCGTCTGTCACAAATCACTCCTGACACTCTTCTCCACCCACTCCATCCTGCCTGTACTCTCTTCTTCACCTCTCTTCCACACTCACCATTACTCTGAACTGTTGATCCCAAGTACTTAAACTCATCCACCTTCACCACCTCTACTCCCTGCATCCTCACCATTCCTCTATCCTCCCTCTCATTCACACACATATATTCTGTCTTAGTCCTGCTGACCTTCATTCCTCTCCTCTCTAGAGCATATCTCCACCTCTCTGGGATCTCCTCAACCTGTTCCCTACAGATCACAATGTCATCTGTACACATCATAGTCCACTGGGACTCCTGTCTGATCTCGTCTGTCAACCTGTCCATCATCATTGCAAATAAGAAAGGGCTCAGAGCTGATCCTTGATGTAATGCCACCTCCACCTTAAATGCATCTGTTACTCCCACCGCAGACCTCACCACTGATACACTACCCTCGTACATATCCTGTACCACTCTTACATACTTCTCTGACAGTCTCGACTTCCTCATACAATACCATAACTCCTCTCTAGGCACCCTGTCATATGCTTTCTCTAAGTCTACAAAAACAGAATGCAACTCCTTCTGACCTTCTCTGTACTTCTCCATCAACACTCTGAGAGCAAACATCGCATCTGTAGTGCTCTTTCCCGGCATGTAACCATACTGCTGATCACTAATTATCACGTCCCTTCTTAACCTAGCTTCCACTACTCTTTCCCATAATTTCATGCTGTGACTGATCACAGTTTAATCCCTCTGTAGTTATTACATCTCTGCACATCACCCTTATTCTTAAAAATCGGTACCAAAACACTTTTTCTACATTCCTCAGACATCCTCTCACTTACCAAGATCTCCTTAAACAATCTGGTTAGAAACTCCACTGCCATTTCATCTAAACACCTCCATGCTTCCACAGGTATGTCATCTGGGCCAACAGCCTTACCATTCTTCATCCTCTTCATAGTTATCCTTACTTCCTCCATGCTAATCTGTTTCACTTCCTGATTCACTATCCCCACATCATCCAACCTTCTCTCTCTCATTCTCTTCATTCATCAACCCCTCAAAGTGCTCTTTCCATCTGTTCAACACATTCTCTTCGCTAGTGAGTACCTTTCCCTCACTATCCTTTATCACCCTTACCTGCTGCACATCTTTCCCAGCTCGGTCCCTCTGTCTAGCCAATCGGTACAAGTCCTTTTCTCCCTCCTTAGTGTCCAACCTTTCACACAACTCTTCATATGCCTTATCCTTAGCTTTCACCATCTCTCTCTTTGCCATGCACCTAATCTCCTTATACTGCTGTCTAGTTTCTTCATCTCTCTGACAATCCCACTTCTTTGCCAACCTCTTTCTCTGTATACTCTCCTGTACTTCCTCATTCCACCACCATGTCTCCTTGTTGTCTTTTTGGAAGGCCATGGAAAGAATTATTGTGGACCTGATACACAAAGACATAGGAAATCTTCATACACTGGACCAATACCAGTTCAGATTCGTCAAGGACAGGTCATACCTACTATATTTGGTGGACTTCTTTGAGAAGGTCACTAGAGCCATGGATGAGGGCAAAATGGTACTTAGTGCCTGCCTTGACCAGCTAAAGGCATTTGATCCAAAACCTCACTGGGGTATTATAGACAAACTCACAAATTTAGGCATAAATCCCTATCACCCAATTGATAACCAAATGGCTTAACGATAGGAAACATGTAGTTAAGGTGGGGGAATCTACCTCCACCAAGAGGCCTGTTAATAGTGATGTTCTGCAGGGCTCGGTACTGGAATGTCTCCTATTCAGAATATACTTCTCTAAACTCAAAGCAAATGTCAAGGGCCTTTGGCTGTCCAAATTTGCTGACTGCAAGCTTGGTGTAATCAATAAATCCCGCAGTGATGCAGTGATGTAGATATTCAACAGGAAGGTCTGACACAGACAAATAACTGGTGCCAGAGCCATGGCATAAAACTCAATGCAAAAAAAAAACATAATCATACCCTCTGGGAAGATGACTACCTGCAAATTACAACACTTCTAACACTGATAACACTTCTAACACTGATAACATGCTCTAACAGCAGACCCAGCAGTAAGGGACTTGGGAACTCAGGTTAACAGCAACCTGGACTTTGATCACCATGTGTCCATGGTGATGAAAAAATCCTTTTATGTGGCATAACTTAGATGTAAGGACATGGCATCAAGATCTAAGGAGATCATAGCCCCACTACACTCCACCTTCATTAGACCAATAATTGAGTACTATGCACCCTTCAGCATGTACCTGACCAGATGTCTGCAACAGTTGGAGCAGACACAGAGGTTCCTCATTAAATGAACACAGGTTGTAAATAACTTGTCCTATGCAGACCATCTGAAAGCATGTCCTTGTACTCAGTCAATTAAAGATTACTGAGGGGTGATCTATGTCTGACCCACAAGGCTTTCTCCACTCCAGCCCTGATGAATCTGCTACATATTCACAAAACAAAGCACTAGAATTACCAGATCTAAGGATCTAAGCCTTGTCTTTCACATAAAGAGAACATGCTGGAGGAACAGGTATGTGTTTCAAAGATTATACTTTCATAGGTTGGTACTAGACTATCGGCTGTAAGGCCTATGCAAGCCTAGCCATAACAATTCCCTGGATATTTCTTCCCACAACATTTACTTCCCTGGACTAGACTCCCCATTCATGTGAATAAGAACTCATCAATAAACAGATTCAAATGCAATTTGGAGCAATGGATGAGAAATCACAAATTCTCCAGTGGCTTTTCACCTGTGCTCCTTATGGACAGGGGCAACTTGCAGATGCCCTAAGGCACAGACATGCCCTAAGGCACAGACATACACCAAAGCTAGTCTAGTCCTTGGGCACTGATAACTGTGAAAAATGGACATGAATGGCTAGGCTTGAAAAGGCTCTAGGCTCTAGGGCCATTAACCTAGTAACCTCCTATGATCATATAAAGTAGAGGGCTTCCTGGCAATTTCAGCTCTCTCTGGGACTCTCCACAATAAGTCTGGTGAAATGAGGTGGCACATATCAGAACCAAAACTCTGATGTGAAGCTAGTTGATCACCACCATCCCCAGCAATGCAAGACATCATTGTCTAGGACTGGTAAGGTTTCCTGTAAGTCTAAAACCTACAGAGACTGAAACAATGATCTTAACTACTATGGCATGACAGTAAGGAGTTTTAATATTTTTCCTTGAATTTTGAGATGAGACATTCAGTCAGGCTAAACTGCAAGAATGCATACAGAGAGAGAGAAAGCATCCACTGCTACCTTCTGCTTGCCCTGCTCTAAGCAGAACAGAGGCCGCTCAGATTCTGTCAAGTGATAAAAAGTTGTTTTGTTTTCTACTCAGGTGTTTTATTCCTCTCCATACTTGCTATCAAGTTCTCTTCAGCCAGTTTTGAGCCCAGTCACATTTGTCCATCACTGGGGGTTCTGCAGCATAGGGAATGGGGCAAAAGGTGACCAGAGGCCCCATCATACAGCCAAGCCATGGAGGTGGTTTAGACCCCCACCTACATCAACTTATGCAGGCAAAGTAGCTACCATGAAGCATGCTGGACTTGGCTGTAGAAAATGAAGACCAGCTAAAAGAATTGTGGAGACTGTCCGCTATTCAAAGGCTTGGGAACAAAGACCTAACACCAACATCAGGTCTACAAGCACATGGCAGCTCTATACCACTGATACCACAAAGTTTAATGCAACATCCACAACTCTGGGTGTATAACTGGTGGTATGAAGATTGAGGCAGCCACTATACCCAGAAGGCACAGGAGCGCTTAAGCCTGATCTTGTTTTGTTTGTTCATGAATTTCTACTTACACTGTACTAACTAGAGCAGACAGAGCTCACATTCTCTCAAGTGACAAAAAGTACCCCCCCCAGGTGTGTTTTTCCCTGTAAACTTGCTGACCATCACTAGCACCGTGACCTCTTGAGCATTATCAACCTGAGGAAATAATTGTCATAGGAAATCAACAAACCCCAATAAACAAATGTATCTAATCAAAACATGGATTCAGAGAAGTCACTGATGAATGCGTACATAATGACAGACCAGTTGTGAACCAGGTGAGCGTATTACAGCAGTGAGTAACTGCTATGCTGACTATGTCTGATGGCAGGATCATCCCTGCAGTACTATGTTTAAAGGTTCATAAATAAGTACTAGGCGATCATCTGTAGACCAACCCTATTCAAAATTTCCCTCTACCTTCAAGCAGACCAAGAAAAGGTAGACCAGGAGAGAATCTAAGGCTGCCCATCCAGTTCTCTAGGTTTAGCTTAAAGGTGACAAGGGTGCTAGTCTGCTTGACATGCAGTGGATGTTTGTTCCAGAAGTCAGGGATACCCTGGAATATGAGACTATCATGCCAATGTGTCCTATTTATCTGCTGATGAAGGTTTAGTTCCTTTAACAGAAAATAATCGTTGCAGAACACTGCTATGTCTCCAAATCCTTTTAATAAAACACAACTTAAAATCGGATTTTAAGTTGTGTTTTATTAAAAGGATTTGGAGACATAGCAGTGTTCTGCAACGATTATTTTCTGCTTTAGTTTTGTTTCGATTGGCAGAACTTTGGTGAGGTACTTATACTTTTTTGACTAGTTCCTTTAACAGACTATTTGATGTAGGAATAGGAGATTAAATAGGCCTGGATCTTTCATGGCACAAAAAGCTAGGCATAGATCTCCATGGAAGAGTCTGTAAGAGACTGAGTACAGGGAAAGGGCTGTCAGTCTCTTCTGATAACTAAGATTTTTGAGGCCACTGATCTTTTTAGTTATGAATTTCTGATATCTGTCAAGTTGTGTTATATGCAAGGGCACCCACAGGCGGGTGCACTTGCACCCCCCTGGATTTTCTTAAATTATCTGAGATGATTTGTTGAAATCGAACAGTGATTCTGTACATTTTTCGACTTCAACTTACTCTTTTTTTTTTTTTTTTTTTTTGTGAAAGCTGCATCGTTCTTTGGTTCAGAGCCTGGAGATGCTATTGGAGGTTGCAATCACATGATGAGCTTTAGTTCCTCCTCAAACTGTATCTCCGTTTCCGACCGTTGACAGTTGAGGAGAGTTATCTAGATTAACAGCGGCGGTACGGAGATTGAAGGAAAGATTTTTTTGTGACCAGAAAGACGTCTTTTAGCTCACATTATTGGATTCATGTGGTGGTGGTGTGTACAGCATTTAAGGTACGTTAACTCGATCACAGTCACACAAGAAAGAAGCTCCAGGTATGTTTTGAATCAATATCAGCTTTAACCTTGGCACCAAATGTGAAAACAGCGCACTTGAGACAAGTGTCAGTAGCTTCCCCCCTAGGCCCTAGTGTCTTGTAGTATGTAGCTGTCAGTGTCAAACCAAGTTACTGTCAGAATTCTGTCATCTCTGGCTCCTTAAGCAGGGAAGGGTGGGCAGCGTTCATGTTTTTTTGGTTGAACTTGTCAGGGTAATCAAGCAAGCTATCAGGAAGCTGGGATCAAGCAACAATAAATGTTCTGCAGTTGCGTTTAAAAAAATGGGGAACAATTGAAGCAGTATTTTTATTTTTTATTTTTCATATTTATATTTGAAATGTTGAAAGGTGTTTTTCTGTGTTTTTGGTGGTGGGGAATGGATGCACGGATCACTGTTAGAGAGCCACACTGGTTTGTCAGATCGTATGGGAATGGATGCACGGATCACTGTTAGAGAGCCACACTGGTTTGTCAGATCGTACGGGGATGTTCCCAGTTTAATTCTTCTGCTTGGCCTGCAAACAAACAGCTTCTTTTCTTTTCTTCAGGTAAGCTACTGGATGCCATTCCAGCTGTAGGCATTGTTTTAACACTTTTATGTTGCCTGACGTAAGTATTTTCTTGAAGGAGTTTGCAGTCATTCTGCCTTTTGTTAGGCATCATCTTAGTTTATGGCTTCAGGTGCACGTTAAGTCCTTCAGCTTACTTCAAGTAATGCTTTTGCTTTGGTTCATAGGTTGGTACTAGGCTATCGACCCTAGGGCCTAAACAAGCCTAACCATAACAATTCCCTGGCTATTTCTTCCCACACTATTTACTTCCCTGGACCCCTGTCTAGCAGGGCGACTGACGTGATCCCCAGGGTGAATTTCCTTTCTCCCATCCAATCATCAAGGTTCCTTTTGAAGAGGGCCAAAGAAGCGCTCTGCTTGACATGTATGGACAGTCTATTCCGGAGTCTGGGGAGTCTCTGGGTCAAGAACCTATCCCTCTAGCATGTTTTGTTTATTGTGATGAAAAGGTTTAGATCCCTGGAGCGTGTGGCTCTGAGGGATTGGGATTTCTTTAAGTGTATCATTGTAGTAATGCTCTCAGTGATCAGATTGTTTTTCTGTAAATTGGGGGAGTACAGCCAGCAAAGAAAAGAACACTGCCATTTTCAGTTTGCAAAGTAAATAGCAATGGAATGGGGTGTGCAATAGTTGGACATTAGTTTTCTGCATCTCTTTTAATTAGTTGGTTCTTGGAAAAAGTTGCAAATGCAGAGCTGTCCCTTTCATTGTTTGAACTTCTGTTGATTGCCTTAGGCTATCAAACTGTACCATTTTGCTGATCAGAGCTGGTTTTACTGTCCTTGCTATATTTTATTTGTTTCAACTGACTATTTAGTCTTCTGCTTAAAGGACCCTAGGATTATTTATTCTGCTGGAAATTGTTGCCGGATTATTTTAGTGTTGCGAGTGCTTGTAACTTTTTGTTTGTGAGTAAATGAATGAGAGAAGAAGAGAGAGAAATAGGGAGAAAATGAGAGAGGGAGAAAAAGGATACATGAGAGTGGGAGAATGAATGAAGGAAGGAGAGGATACAGGAGAGAGAGAGAATGATTTAGAGAGAGAGAGAGAGGATACCAGAGAGAAAGTGAGAATGAATGAGAGAGGGAGAGGATGGATGAGAGAAGAAGAGAGAATGAATAAGAGAGGGAGAGAGAGAGGATAAAAGGAACAGAGGGTGCAAGAATAAATGAGAGAGGGAGACAGAGGATTCGAGAGAGGGGGAGAATAAGGAGGAATGAGAGTGGATATGAAAGACAGAATAAGAGAATAAATGAACGAATGCTATGAATATGATATGCTGCTCGATAATCATCTTATTTGTAGATACATTTTTCTTTGTGTGTGTGTTTTTTGGGTGGTTGTTGATGCTATTACAGAAAAAGTTAATGCTTTTATCTTTTGGAATCACAGTACATAATTATATCTGAGGAGCTGACAGTAATGTACATGTATCCTAACAGTTGTATTAAAATTATATTTTTTTAAAAAAAACTCAATATTTTTCTGTCTCTCTTGCAGATTGTATTAATTTACTGCTTTTCACCAGTGAGTGCTATGGTAAATTTAATTATAGACTTGTGTCTCACCGGTATGCATGTTTACTTCAAAGTACCTTCATCTACATGATGTAATGTACATATCCTCTGCATTGAACTGCTTTATAGCAACTGGGAGGTGAACAAGAAAACACTAACCCTTGTCTATAAAATAACCCAAGTGTTATCTGTTGGAATCTTCCTGCTATCAGACAATTGCACAGAATTCAGGTGAGCCAGGTTTCAATTCCCAGGTAAGGGTCAGTGTTTTCCCATCATGTTTCGGTTGTTAAACAAACAATGCTACACAGAGGCTTTGCACTGCTTTGTGGTGTGTGTGTGTGTGTGTGTGTGTGTGTGTGTGTGTGTGTGTGTGTGTGTGTGTGTGTGTGTGTGTGTGTGTGTGTGTGTGTGTCTGTGTGTGTGTGTCTGTGTGTGTGTGTGTGTGTGTCTGTGTGTGTGTGTGTGTGTGTGCGTGTGTGTGTGTGTGTGTGTGTGTGTGTGTGTGTGTGTGGTGTGTGTGTGTGTGTGTGTGTGTGTGTGTGTCTGTGAGAGAGAGTTAAAAATGACCTAGAGTTAGCTGGTGGAATTTATTTTCAAGTGCATTTTCAAAGAATTCTGAGCTTCAAGGGTAGAGAAGGTTACTGCTGCTCATGCTATGTCTGCTTAACATGTGCAACTGTTTTGTTTAGCAAATGGCATCACTATTGTGGTATAGAATTTTAAAGCAATGTTAGTAGCACAGCAGGTTGCATACTTGCATCAGAGGGCTTTAGCTTCTACTCCCACAGCATGTAAATTTGTATTTTAAGGGGGTGGGTACTGCAGTCCTTGGTATCCCCTCCTTTGGATGAGACGCCTAGTAAACTTTAACCTCTTTTTCAGTTTGTCACCCATTCATTACTGCAATACACCAGGTTACCATTTCTTTTAATGTAACAGGCAATTTATTCTTCAAGGGCAACGGGCACTGAATTTGTAGATGAAAAGTACAGTTGTGTACGCTTTCCATAAATATAGATGTTCGAGTGTATTCACTGTTGCAGTCATTACATTTGAGTAATCTGCTGGCAGGTTGCCCTCAGTCGGCCTGAATTCCAAAGTCTTGGGTCCTGCATCAGTTGCTGTCTTCTCTTCCATGACATCAGGTCGTCAGGGGTATGAAACATGCAGCCGACACCATTTTCTTTAGTTTTTCTTGCCCCAGATGTCAGGTGTCCCCAAAAAGGTAGCAAAATTATATATATATATATATATATATATATATATATATATATATATATATATATACACACATGCATCAATATAAACTTTACCTTCATCTACAAGCAGATACACACATAGGTTGTAGAAGATAGACAAGGAAAGATAAACTTCAGGGTGATGGCGGTAGGGTAACCTGGACTGCAACAGTGAATACACTCGAACATCTACATTTATGGTAAGTGTACACAACTGTACTATGTTCTTCGTGTTTCACTGTTGCAGTCATTACATTTGGGTAGAATCCCAAAGCTATGGTTGGGAGGCTGGAGCTAAACAGCATTAGGTGTGGCTATAAAGCCCTGCAGCACTGCAGTGGCAAAGCCTGCCCTGGACTTAGAGTAGAGAGGCAAATGGTAATGCTTTGTAAAGGTGTGAACAGAACTCCAAGTAGCAGCCTCTAGAATATTTTTGGTTGGTACTCCTCTGAGAAAGGCTGCTGAAGTAGCTGCAGCCCTGGTGGAATGAGACCTAATGCCCTTGGGCACAGGTTTACCCTATACTCTCTCAACTTTTAATCCCTTACAGCAATCTTACCTCCCTTCGATCCTCTTGTAAACTCTTGGCCAGATCTATAAAGTCCAACAACTCAGCTGGCGACTCTCTTTTCACTAATTCTGTAGGTAGAATTTGGAATCTGTTACCTAGGGATATAACACTAATTACTTCTTTGCCTCTCTTCAAACATAAAATTAAACTGTACTTCCAAGAACACTGGCTTTGTTCTTGTAGATCACCAGACTAACTTTCTTCACTCTAGCCTATCATCTCATCTACTCTGATCTTTAACCTATCTCTTAAGCTACTACCTAGATTATCCTCTGCCCTTGGACTCCTTCTATGCTCAGATCTACTACTCTCTTTCTTTTCCCTCTCCTCTCTCAGTCCTCTCTGTTGTCTCTCATTTGTCGACTATTCTACCACCTCTCCTCTCTTCTAACTCTTGTGTTACTCCCTCTTTTCTTCTTGTCCCCTGTACTCTAAATTTCTTATTTACTTTCCTTGCTACTTTATTGTTACACCCTTTATCTATTAATTAATATGCTCTGTAACTGACTTTGATTTTTTTGTTTATAATAGTTTAGTGTGGCTTGTCTGTTTGTTAAGTTTTTTGTTAACAATTAGCTTTTTAGTAACATGTCATATTGTTATTTTGTTGTATTTTGTGTGGAGCTTTTCTCCCCGAGCCTCTACTGAAAACGGAAATATATCCAGTTAGACTAGCCTGGTCAACAAATGTAAAATAAAATAAATAAAATAAGTGTAAGTAGCAGAAACGGATGCAGTGGCTTATCCACTTTGAAATTGTCTGCTTTGAAATAGGCTTTCCTTCTGATCCTGCAGCATATGACACTAGTAATTGCTCAGTTTTTCTTACAGCTTTTGTCCTGCTCAAGTAGAATCTTAGCTGTCTGTGTACGTCAAAGGAATGCAGAATTCTCTCCCCCTTGTTCTGCGGATTTGGATAAAAAGTTGGCAGATGAATTGTTTGGTTAAGAGCCACACTGGAAACCACCTTGGGCATAAAAGTAGGATTTGTCCTCAAGAGACACCCTGTCTGGGTAAAATATGATAAAAGGCTCTACAGCCATGAGGGCCTGTAGCTCTGAAACTCGTCTTGCTGAAGTAATTGCTAGTAGCAGAGCTGTTTTCCATGATAAGAACTTTAGATCAGCGGTAGCAGCTGGTTCAAATGGAGGCAGGGTGAGCTTTTTCATCACATAATTGAGGTCCCATGCAGGTAATGGTGATTTTCTAGGAGGCCTTAAATTTTTGGCTCCTCTAAGATACTGCTTTAGTAAAGGATGAGAAAAGATTGGTGGCTCTGTATTGTAATGAGCTGAAATGGCAGAGGCATGGATTTTGATTGATGAGAAAGATAGGCCTTTGTCAAGCATCTCAGTTAAGTATTCTAATATGAGGAATATTTGGTTCTGCTGTATCAGTTCCTTGTGCTTGATTCCAAGCACAGAATCTCTTCCATTTGTCAGTATAAGATTTTCTAGTACTGGGCCTTCTGGCTTCCAAAATGACATCCATCACAGCTTTACTGAGAGGTGTTGTTTGTATGACTACATGATTAGCCATGCTGCCATGTTCAGAGTCTGTAGTTGATTGTGCAGGATCTGATTGTTTTACTGGGACAGTAGTTGTGGTCTTTGAGGCAAGGTCCAAGCTGGGTATTGAGCCAAGTTCATTAGGATTGGGTACCAGTATTGGTGGGGCCAGTCTGGGGCAATTAATATCATCTTTGGCTTCTCTTGTCTGACTTTTAGGAGGACCTTGGGTAGAAGAGGCAAAGGAGGAAAGGCGTAAACTGATAGGTTTTTCCAACTGAAGGATAGGGCGTCCACTTTCCATGCTTGTCTGTGATAAGTCCTTGTGCAGAACCTTTTCAATTGATAATTTTGAGGAGATGCAAATAGATCTATGTCTGGGCTCCCCCATTTTTCTGTTATCATGCTGAAGACTTGTGGATTTAGTTTCCACTCGTGAGGATCCATAAGGTTTCCTCTTAAATCATCTGCCAGAGTGTTTTGTTTTCCTGGCAGGAATTGAGCTTGAAGATGTATTTGGTAGGTCAAAGTTGTGTCTCACAGTGCAATGGCTAATCTGCAAAGGGGGAATGAGTGTGTGCCCCCTTGCTTGTTTATATACCACATGACTGTGGTGTTGTCCATCTTTATCAGTAGTTGTCCTGGATGAAGTAAGTCCTTGAAGGCTGTTAGGGCATTTTGAACAGCTAGCATCTCTTTCTGGTTGATATGTAGATGATTTTTTTGGTGTCCATAAGCCCAGAATGCACCTTCCTGCCATGTGGGCCCCCCAGGCATAATCTGATGCATCTGTTGTTAAGGTTTGGCTGGCAGGGGTAGAGTGAAAGGCAGTCCCATGTTTTGGTGACATGTCTTTACCCACCAGAGAAACTCCTGTTGCACGCAGGGAATGAGAGGAATCATTGTTTCCAGACTGTGTGAATGTTGACTCCAAAAACTTTTTAGGTGCCATTGAAGTTTCCTCATATGCAGTCTTGCACATGGAATTAGTAGGATGCAGGATGCCATGAAGCCCAGAGCCTGCAGAATTTGCCTTGCAGAAGACTGGGTTTTTGTTGCCATCAATTTGAAGTAAGCAGTCAGTTGCCTTTGCCTGTCTGGTGTGAGATAAGCCATCTGGGCAGTTGTAGCCAAGCTTGCACCCAGGAATGTTATCTTTTGGGAGGGTACCAGTTGTGATTTCTTTTCATTTATTGTGTACCCTAGGCATGTTAGAAGCCCTTTCACAAATGCCAAGTGTCGAAGAAGAGTGTCCTTGTTCTCTGCTTAAATGAGACAGTCGTCCAAGTAAGGATATATTTGTATACTTCTTTGTCCGCAAAATGCAATTACTGGTGCTAGGCACTTTGTAAAGACCCTGAGCGCAGTAGATAAGCCAAAGGGTAGTGCAGAGAATTGGTAATGCATTAAGCAAGCTTTGAATCTGAAGTATCTTCTGCACGATTGTCTTATTGGGACATGCAGGTATGCCTCTTTTAGGTCTAAAGTCACCAGCCAAGCATTCTTGCCCAGCATGGGCTGAAGCTGCTGCAAAGTCAGCATTTTGAATTTTGGAATGTCCAGGTATGTGTTCAAAATCGATAAATCCAGTATTGGCCACCAGGCCTTGTCCTTTCTGGGTACCAAGAACAGTCTTGAGTAAAAACCTTGTCCTTTTTCCTGTTCTGGTACTGTCTGAATGGCCCCCATATTCATGAGGGATGTAACCTGTTTCTGTGCCTCTGCCCATTGATTTTTTTGGCAGATCTGGCCAACCATTTGCCATAGGCAGAGTGTGGAAATGGAATCTGTATCCCTGTGATACGATGTTTAGTACCCACTTGTCCTGGGTTATTAACTGCCAATTTTGAGCAAAGGTGCTAATTTTCCCCCTATGGGTGCTGCCAAAAGATAAGACATTGGTGTAGGCAGAGGAAGTCATTGGGATTGCTTTCTGTAGGTTTGCGCTTTATCTCCTCCAGGTTTGGAGGTGGAAGCACCCCATTGCTTTGACCTGTATGAATCTTGCGCCTGGTATCTGGAACCCTTAGGGCATCTGGATTTGCCCCTTTGAGCTCTGTCTGACACAAGAAAGGACCAATTTTTTGTAGGCCAGTGTTTACTGAATCTTGGTGGCTACACTTGTAAGACGTCTTTAACAATTTGCATAGACTTTGCTTTGTCTTCCACTTTCTTTAAAACCTCTTCTGCCTTAATACCAAACAGAGAATCATGCTGTAAAGGTGCATCTAGCAATTTAGCTTTAACATGATCAGGCAAATTTTGTTCCTTTAACCAGGCATGCCTCCTAAATCACACAGATGCAGTAACTGCGGCCCTGCACAAGGCCTATAAGGAATAAAAACCGCATTGCAAAGTATGCTTTCCAACTTGTTCAGCTGCATGCAATAATTCCTGCAATACTTTATTTTCTGCACATTCTGAAATCAACATCATTTTCTGTTTCAGCAATCCCATAACATGTTGTTGGTACTTAAGCATATGAAATTGACAGTTTAAGGCCCTGATTGCCAAGGTTGCAAATGTATAAACCTTTTTTCCCCATCTGTCTATTGCCCTTGAATCTCTGTCAGAGGGGTAGGATTTTTTGCTGTTGAGGCCTTAACTCCCTTTGGACCCTGTGAAATAGTTTCAGGATCAGCAGCAGAGTTTCTAAATAAAAATTTATGAGAGTCGGGGACCCTGTAATATATGCCAGGCTTAGTTTGAGCCGGAGGTAAGGAGTCAGGGGTCAAGCTTGACTCCGAAAACACATCATCCACAATGTCTAAAACAGGGGGAATGGCTAAAGGCTTGTGCTGAGGGAGAAGAAGGAAATCCCTGAGCCTCTTTTTTGATTCTGAGAAGTCTTGACTCTCCCAGTGAAAATGCTCCCTCAAAGTATGCAAGGTTTCTCCAAATTAATAATCCTCAGGAGGAGATGCAGATGGAATAGACTCCTCAGCATCAGAATCCTCCTTGGGAGGTATAGATAATTCCTGATCAGAAGAGGAATCAGAAGAAATAGAAACCTGATCTGAAGATTCATAATCAGTGTCTTGCCTGGGCCTCTTATCTGGAGGGGGATGGGTACCCCTGATCAAGGTAATAAGGTCTTCAGACATTTTGATCATCTGTTTTTTTTAGGCATAGAGGCCTGTGCACATGGCTCATGCATCGGTCTTTTAGTTTTAGAAGTTGCTTTTTCTTTGGTTTTGCAGCTGTTGTCGGTTTGATATACAAATGTTGAGGTCTGAATACACCTTCAGAAGCCAGTGCCTGCTCAGAGGCTCCGGACCTATCCGAGAGAGATACATCTGTCGGTCCAATACTTTGAGTATCTTGTGGCATGCTGGACTCCACATGGGTGTCGGTAGAGGCCTGTGACTCGAAGGTAGCGGGTATCAGGGGTTGCAAAAGCGCCTCACTGAGTACCGGCGAACTGGCGACTGGCTTAGGAGAAGCTTTGTCATCAGTTTTGTATCTCGACTGCCTTTCCCTGTCCTTTTCTTTGTGTTTTTTATGTCCTCCGGTAGTCGGATTGCTATCCGATGACATTTCTGGGTAGTTAAATCTGTTTCTGAAATACTTTGATGCAAAAATATACTAACGCTTAATAGTGCATTGGTTAAATCTAGCACAAAACTGACAGCCAAGCATGTTGTGATCAGGGCCTAGGCAAGGAATACATCATAAATGGAAATCCTTATGAGGCATTTGCTTCCCACAAGTAATACAATTATTAACTTTTTCTGACATCGGTAAAAAGCAAGAAAAAAGTTTCCCCAATGGGGTACTTAGCTTTAGTGAAGACTTCGGTTCTGAAACTCAAACTCAAATATTTCAGTGGTCGACTGGCCGGCACTTGCCAAATGCTTCCGCTTCGGGCACCACGCAGCAAGAAAGACTGGAGAAAATTGCATCGGCTGCATGTTTTATACCCTTGACGACCTGACGTCATGGAAGAGAAGACAGCAACCGACGCAGGACCCAAGACTTTGGAATTCAGGTCAACTGAGGGCAACCTGAGCAGATTACCCAAATGTAATGACTGCAACAGTGAAACATGAAGAACATCACTGAAATATAAGTTGTATTATAGCAACAATTTCTTCATTAGTTTGAGATCTTTTTAATGTGGAATTATTTGGACGGCTTACTTCAGACATTATGCATACTGATCAATATTGGTGGATTGTATGACAGAAGTTTGAGTGGCCTTTTATGGTTGAAATGTTCTGAACTGGGCAGTTTGTCATTATTGGTTCATATGTTTTGTTTCACTGCTTAGTGGAAAAATGTTCAAAACTATAAATTTAAAACACACACTAACAAGTGGTGCTGTATTACACAGGGGATATAATTCAATTATTATATATTCTAATTAATGCAATCAGGAAGGTAAATCACAGTACTTTTGCATGGTCCTAAAAATGTGTGCAAGGGGGCCTATGATTTGAAAACAGCCCAAAGGTAAACTTAACCCACCACTGCCCAGGTGCATTCTCTTTGAATGTGGGTTTCAGTGCTGTTACAGTGAACGTGAGCTTCAAAGGAAGAGACGTTTTAATATTAAGTCTGTTTTCGTTGTAATACTTTTGTTTTGTTTAGCAAATGTCTCAGTGTCTGTGCTATAAAATTTGAAATAAAAGTTGTAAATTAAATCCAGATATCTTTAATCATTGTAGAAGTATAAAACAGTATACATACTGAGAGTTTTGAACAGTGTTTATGGCAACTAGGAAGAAATAGCCAAGTAACGGGACACTGGAATGAGTGAGTTTGCGTGTGTTTGGGGGGCTGCATGGGGTGGATCTGGGTTTGCACCCCCCCTGCAAAAAATCCTGTGGTCTCCCTTGGTTTTATGTTTAAATACATGCCAATAGGTGCATTAGATCCAATAATAAGTCTGATAAGATATAAGTAATGGGGAATTAAGACTTCTTTGGACCTAATGGAGATATCTTTGGAAATTAGATGACCCAGATAAAGGCTTTCTGAATTACTGTGAGAAATGATGGTCAAATGATAAGGAATTATCAACAAGAGTGCCCAGATCCCTTACAACAGTATTTGATTGGAGGGGAGCATCTGTTATATGGTAAGCATACCTCTCAACTGTACAATTTTTCTCAGAATGTCCAGATTTTTTGCCTCATATTTTTTTCTGTTCTTCATAAAAATTGTGTTTTTTTTATAAATCACTGGGATGATCTAAGGATTAAAGTCACTAAATAAAGACATGCATCTGAATTTCAGACTTTAAATCCTTTAGGAAATGCATGTTAACACAAACCTTGTTATTCTAGCAACATTCTAAGTGCATAACAGCAATATTTAAAACGTGTCCCTATTTTTGGGCCTTTGCCCCCCCCCCATTATGTTAGGCTTTGTCCAGATTTCTTGCACTATGAGGTTGAGAGGTATGATGGTAAGTGCAACTGTTTTGTTTACCAAAATGAATTATGCTGCACTTTTTGCATTTAATTTGAGACCGTCATCCTTGCACTATTGTTAGTACTGCGGTGGTGGTGCTGCGGTAGTGTTGTCGCCTCACAGTTAGACGTTGCCCGTTCGATTCTCAGTTAGAGCGTCTCCTGTGTGGCGACATGCATGAATGAGTGTTCCTTTGTTGAAGGTTGTGCGTTAGGCTCGGCAAGCCAGCACGTAAAAATCTACTGCCAATCATTAGCGGACCGGAGTTCCCCTGTGGCGACCCCTAACTGGGAAAAGCCGAAAGACACAAGCATCCTTGCACTATTGTTAACATGGTCTAAGCCATGTTGGAACAACTGAGAATCAGTTGGATATCAAAAAAACAACATGCAATTTACAGTCGTCAGCAAACTTAGTTAACCATAGGCCAGAATTGCTGGCCTGAAGGTCTGGGAGATATATGCTGAATTGGAGAGTGCCCAAATTTGAGTCCTGTAGTACACCACTGGTAATTGTTTTGCTTTTAGAAGTGACATCTGCTGGTCAAACAACATGGGTTCTGTCAGGCAACCAGTTAGCTCTCCATTGCACATATAATGATTTATATTCAGATTTTCTGACGTACTTAAGAGAGATTTACAGTTATTTTTGGTTTTAGTGGCTATTTTAAGTCCATACTAACTTTGAGATTCTTACTGGTTCCCTTAAGCTCTTTGTTAGTTTGCTAAGTGAGCTCTTAAGGTAGGTAAAATGAGGCATCTTACAAGCATTAAGCAGTTTCTTTACCTTGTTATATAATTTATTTATATGGACATTCCACCACGGGGGTTGTTTTTAAACTTCTCGTTTTAATTGTTGCTGGTAGGGACTGCCTTATGAATACAACCATTTAAGAGGGAATAGAAGTAATCAGAGGCACAGGCAGTAGCTTTAACAACAGGATCCTACAGAGGCACAGGCAGCAGCTTTAACAACAGGATCCTACAGAGGCACAGGCAGCAGCTTTAACAATAGGATCCTACAGAGGCACAGGCAGCAGCTTTAACAATAGGATCCTACAGAGGCACAGGCAGCAGCTTTAACAATAGGATCCTACAGAGGCACAGGCAGCAGCTTTAACAATAGGATCCTACAGAGGCACAGGCAGCAGCTTTAACAACAGGATCCTACAGAGGCACAGGCAGCAGCTTTAACAATAGGATCCTACAGAGGCACAGGCAGCAGCTTTAACAATAGGATCCTACAGAGGCACAGGCAGCAGCTTTAACAATAGGATCCTACAGAGGCACAGGCAGCAGCTTTAACAATAGGATCCTACAGAGGCACAGGCAGCAGCTTTAACAATAGGATCCTACAGAGGCACAGGCAGCAGCTTTAACAATAGGATCCTACAGAGGCACAGGCAGTAGCTTTAACAATAGGATCCTACAGAGGGGGATTACAGCAAAATGCATTTAAGACATCAAGTAATTGAAGAAGGTTTGTCCTTTGAGAAGTCCCTAAACATGTGATATGCTAGTGTGCAGCATATCTGGGTGCTCATAAACCAGACAAAAAAAAAAAAATCTTGTTTTCCCGCCTTACTGAACTAGAATAGTCCAGTCTTCAGAGTTTGCTGATCTCTGGGCTTTGGCTTGGTTCCTGTGCTATTCCATATCCTTATTTGGATAAAGGGAAGCTTCTTTGTTCACCAGTGGGAGTGGGGAGCACTGAGCAGCCTATTTGTCCCTAGAGCAGTGGTTCCAGCCAGAAACTTGTAGTCTATTGGCCATTTTGGGTCAATTCCTAGGTCTTTTCAACCCCCTGCTATAAAGCCCACTTTAGCGCGGAGTTGCCCATAGAGCACCATCGGGCAGCGCCGGTTAAACAAGGTTAAAGTATTTCTGGCTCCGTAAAGTCTGCTCTTCAATTTTTCCCTTAGAACCTCTCTACTTGCAATCTAAACAGTCTATTCTCTATCTCAATAGCTCAGCACTTGCTCCTAAAGCATTTTTATATAGGTAAAGTACTTGTATACTAAACAAAGTACTACATTAGCCTAGAATCCCCTTGAATACCCATTTCCCTATAGGTCCCTTCTGACTCAGTTTCACAGCAAACTTTTTCACTTTTTCTAGCATGTCGAAGGGTCAGTTGCTAGCGTCCTCTCCTGTTCAGCTGGTGAATCTGGGAATCTTGAGGAAATGTTACAATTGCCTCATGTACACAGACAACCCACTCCTTCTCCCACAAAACACAAATACATGTGAGAGATGCAACTATATAGCCAAACTGGAGGCTGAGCTCTCTCAACTCAGGACTGGCAAGACCAGACAGGAGGAGAAGGAAACCACGCACACCACAAACCCAGTTTCACATAGAACTATCACAACTGCAAAACAAACACATAAACACACAAAGACATACTCGGAGGCACTGATCAAAAATCTACCAAAACTACAGAGGCCTCCAAAGCAGACACCCAAGCAACTGCCACCTCAAGACATAAGACATGCAACACATAGTTCTCAAAGTCAGTGTGCTAAACAGTCACAGCCCTTAAGGCCAAACACAATGCCAGACACACTTGTTATAGGTGACTCCATAGTCAGACACACTGACGTCCCTCTCACCAGACTGAACAAGGAAAAGATCACCGTTAGCTGCCTGTCAGGCACTAGAATCCGCCACATAACACAAGCACTCAGGTCACTCCACAGCAAGTACAAGTATGACTCAGTCATTGTCCATGCCGGTGTGAACGACCTGAGATGTACCTCCCTGGACTACATGAAAAGAGAGAGGAGCTCTCAGATTATGTAGCCCAGGGCGGTATGACCCTGACCCTGAGCAGTATCCTACCCTCACCAAGAATGATGCCACAATACAGAGACAAAATGATCAGCTTTAATAATTGGCTTAATTACTGGTGTCATTCTAAGGGGATCCAATGTCTGTCTGCCTGGGATGACATGCTTGACAAGCCACGCTGCTTCACAAGAGACGGCTTGCATCTGTCACCCCTGGGCTTCCGGATATTGGCAAAGGCTCTTGCCACCCCCATAGTGCCTTTTTTAGGCAAGGCTCAAATGATAAACCTACCACCCTAGAAAACAAAAATGGAGAAAAAGTAAGGGTAATACTGCTCAATGCTAGAAGTCTAAACCTCAAGATGCACGCCCTCGAAGCCCTCCTCAGTATGGAGAACATCGATGTTTGTGCTGTGACTGAAACCTGGTTCAAGGCTCCTGAGAGCACCCCAGCACTATCAGGTTATACCTCATATCATGCGTTCCGCCCCAAATCCGACCGAACCACAAAAGGAGGAGTATCCATATTCATAAAGGATACCCACACCTCCAGGTTAGTACGCACATCAAGCATCGGAGACCATCCAGGTGCAATTAACCATAGGTAAAACTGCCCTACAATTTGTAACATGCTACAGACCACCTTCTCAAACTCAGGAAACCCACACAGCCTTCCTGAAGACACTGAGTATAAATGTCTCCAAACACCATCATATTGGGTGACTTCAACTACCCAAACAGACTGGGAACATTACTCTCAAGCCCCAACACCCTAGCCCAAAGGTTCCTTGAGTTCATAAACTCAAATGCTATGGAACAACTAGTCACCATTCCCACAAGAGGAGAAAATATACTAGACCTGATCATCACAAACATGGGGACAAAATGCTCCACACGGAAGTATCCCTCATTGGTGAGATCAGACCATAAATTAATCTCACTGAGATCCACATCCCGCCCCCACCCCAGCAAAAAGACCACAGTGAAGAACTTCAAAAGCAAACTTCACACTTCTTAAGACTGGAGTGGTATCCTTCAAGGCCCCGAGCCAGTGGAAACCACAACCCACGCCAGCTGAAACCCTTACAAATGCCTTCTACGAGCACCTCCAGGAATGTATGGATCAAGCAATCCCTAATAAAATCAAGACCCTTTCCACCAAAGGCAGACGCCCAGTCTGGTGGACCCCAGCCATAAACAAACTCTACAACAAGAGGAGAAAGCTACTACATGACAGAGCAAAATCCTTAAATGGGAAGGCATCTCTGATCAATACTAGCAAAACTACGATCACTCATAAAATCATCCAAGGCCAACTTTGAGAGAAAATCGCTAATGACAAAAGACAATCATAAAGCCTTCTTTAGCTATGTTAGAAACCTGGGTGGAAACTCCCAGATATGCTCAGAATTAGTCCAAATGATAAAAAAATCACTGAACCCACAGATTGCCAACATACTGGCAGACAGGTTCAGTGCAAATTCTCCCTCCCCTCCTCCCCAAAAGGAGAAATATCTATCCCACCAGAGTCTATCTCAATCTCAGTGAAGTAGCTAATTAAAACACAGCATCAATGAAAAGTCCCGGATGAGCTACTGGACCTAATGGAGATATCTTGGAAATTAGATGACCCAGATAAAGGCTTTCTGAATTACTGTGAGAAATGATGGTCAAATGATAAGGAATTATCAACAAGGTACCAGATCCCTTACAACAGTATTTGATTGGAGGGGAGCATCTGTTATATGGCAAGCATACCTCTCAACTGTACAATTTTTCTCAGAATGTCCAGATTTTTTGCCTCATATTTTTTTCTGTTCTTCATAAAAATTGTGTTTTTTTTTATAAATCACTGGGATGATCTAAGGATTAAAGTCACTAAATAAAGACATGCATCTGAATTTCAGACTTTAAAATCCTTTAGGAAGCATGTTAACACAAACCTTGTTATTCTGCAACATTCTAAGTGCATAACAGCAATATTTAAAAGCGTGTCCCTATTTTTGGGCCTTTACCCCCATTATGTTAGGCTTTGTCCAGATTTCTTGCACTATGAGGGTTGAGAGGTATGATGGTAAGTGCAACTGTTTTGTTTACCAAAATGAATTATGCTGCACTTTTGCATTTAATTTGAGACCGTCATCCTTACTGTGTTAGTACTGCGGTGGTGGTGCTGCGGTAGTGTTGTCGCCTCACAGTTAGGCGTTGCCCGTTCGATTCTCAGTTAGAGCGTCTCCTGTGTGGCGACATGCATGAATGAGTGTTCCTTTGTTGAAGGTTGTGCGTTAGGCTCGGCAAGCCAGCACGTAAAATCTACTACCAATCATTAGCGGACCGGGTTCCCCTGTACGACCCTAACTGGGAAAAGCCGAAACACAAGCATCCTTGCACTATTGTTAACGTGGTCTAAGCCATGTTGGAACAACTGAGAATCAGTTGGATATCAAAAAAACAACATGCAATTTACAGTCGTCAGCAAACTTAGTTAACCATAGGCCAGAATTGCTGGCCTGAAGGTCTGAGAGATATATGCTGAATTGGTGAGTGCCCAAATTTGAGTCCTGTAGTACACCACTGGTAACTGTTTTGCTTTTAGAAGTGACATCTGCTGGTCTAACAACATGGGTTCTGTCAGGCAACCAGTTAGCTCTCCATTGCACATATAATGATTTATATTCAGATTTTCTGACATACTTAAGAGAGATTTACAGTTATTTTTGGTTTTAGTGGCTATTTTAAGTCCATACTAACTTTGAGATTCTTAATGGTTCCCTTAAGCTCTTTGTTAGTTTGCTAAGTGAGCTCTTAAGGTAGGTAAAATGAGGCATCTTACAAGCATTAAGCAGTTTCTTTACCTTGTTATATAATTTATTTATATGGACATTCCACCACGGGGGTTGTTTTTAAACTTCTCGTTTTAATTGTTGCTGGTAGGGACTGCCTTATCAATACAACCATTTAAGAGGGACTAGAAGTAATCAGAGACACAGGCAGTAGCTTTAACAATAGGATCCTACAGAGGGGGATTACAGCAAAATGCATTTAAGACATCAAGTAATTGAAGAAGGTTTGTCCTTTGAGAAGTCCCTAAACATGTGATATGCTAGTGTGCAGCATATCTGGGTGCTCATAAACCAGACAATGTTATTCCAACACTGTCTACCTCCTCTTATATTCTGGAGAAAGCCATTGGAGCTGGAGACTTCATTGTCCCATAATTGCATTAAACTAGCCCCATTTAATGTTGAATTTCTACACTGAATAATTCTGAACACTTTTCTACGAAGAAAAAAGTGGATGCCAAAAACTGCTGCCTAGCAGAAACATCATTTCAAAATACCCTCACTGTTGCTATGACTTCGGAGTAAAAATAATACATTAACTTTCATTACCCTCACTGTTGCTATGACTTCGGAGTAAAAATAATTCAATTACTGTCATAAGTCTTTGTGATAATTTTAAACTTTCTGTCTGCATGGTTTTCTTGATTTTAACCTTTTAATTTCTGTGAGCTACTTCTTAGCATTGTGAAATATGTTGTTCCAAGGCAGATTCTACTTAAAAACAAATGGAGATAGGAGAATAGAGAATATTCACACACGGACTGATAGTTCTGTATTACACAGATAACAAAAATTCCTTAAATATGAACAGTTTGTTATTTCATTATATTCTTAGGACTGATGACTTGTTTCATCTTGCACCACAGAACTAAAGTTTATTTTCACTGCAGTTGATATTTGCTAAATTAAAATGGGACAGACATTACATTAACAAAAGTTAGTCAAGTTGTGTTCAGAAATTAAAACCAAGCTGTATCCACACTCGACAATCAGATCCCATCGCCTTACACAGATATAGTGCTGAAAAAAAAAAGCCAGGGAGGCATAGCCTATTTCTTTTGGGATAATAAATATATATTTTTTTTCAGAAACTGGTAGTAGAACTAACCAATTTCATTTTAAAAGTTGCCATAAAGGTATGCTTAAGAAATGTCTTGCAAATACAGTTCCTTAATGGGTCTATATCATTTTGTCGAAAACACAAACCATCGAATCGCTATGTATCAAACTCAATAAATCAAAATGTAAATTCAACGAATGATCACTTCCGCTAATTTTTTCACCAGGAAACAAATGGACCAACCTAGCGACTGTCACAAGAACCAGATAATTTAAAATCCACCCAAATGGGGAGCTGCGTGCCCCCCCAACTAAATATGCCAACTCTGAGATTGCAGTACAGTGGGAAAAAGAGCAAATTCCCAATGATGGCCAATTAGTTAGTTTCCCTGGGAAAACGTTTGTGGAAATGATCATTCGCTGAATTTAGCTTTTGCTTTATTAATTTTGATAAATGAGAATTCGATGGTTTGTGTTTTCGACAAAATTAAGTGTACCCTTTCTGAATGCCAGGGCTGCTGGGTTAAGCATCAGCATGCTTTGCTTACAGCAAACAGAATGATGTATTTTACAAAGAACAAGGTATAACACAAAAATTACCAAAGTTTTTTTCAAGAGCACTCATCAGAATTCTGAATAGATCGCACTCCTTTAGAAAGCAGTTCCATACAAATGAACAGGTTGCATGCCGAATAACATTTCAGGAAAGAGCAGTCTACCTGTACTAAAGGATACATGTTTCATTATTCATTGTAAGGGATGACAAAAACTTAACTTCTCAAAGTAGAACAACAAATAACAGTCTAGTAAACAAAATGCATAAGCCAGCATGTTGGACCTGTGGTACAAATGGAAGGCGCTATGCTTACAGTCTTGGTGATCAGGGCTTGGTAAGTGGTAGAAACACTGGTGGAGCTGATGAGGGGAAGGAGAGGAATGACACGCCCACTCACTTTTTTCACTCTGGAGAGTGATGGCGATTATTTGCTTGGAGGAGCATATCTGCTGTGCTATCCATGTTCTGGAGAGCACAGTGAGGTACAGATCAGGTGGTGAGGAGCCACAGAGAAGGTGACATGCATCCTTGGAGATAGGCCAGGATCTCGTAGTGCCCCACTGTATGCTCCTTGAGGGTGGGGATACAATCAGGCATATCACCCTGGATGTGGGGACATTAGTTGCACAACCTGGAGCCCAAGGATAAGCCAGGAACTGTAATGAGATACAGGGCTGAATTTTTATGACATTCTCTCCATGGTCAACCCAATCCTCGTTTCTAAGAGCTGAAAATGAATGAATCAATCAATTAAGTGACTGGGGAAGAAGCCACACAAGCCCTGACTATGATCCTGGCACATCCCCACAGCAGTATGCAATCTCCTTACAGAATAAAGTTTTAAGTTTTAAATTGCTAATTTTGTAGAGTTGTAATTGCATTTACTGTTTAGGACTACACACTCAAGTGTGTTAGCCTTTTTCTGTGTTTATTTACTGTATTATTGCATTGTTTAGCCTGTTTCAACAAAAAAAATATATACTATCTTGTTTGCTCATTTCCCACCTTTTCTAGCCAGTCCATATCCCAGGCTTTGCTTGTCTCAGGACTTTATTTTCTGTGCTCAGAGCTATCCAGACCTTGCTGTGGTAGAGGGAAGTCGTACTGCCTACCAGTGGGACTGGTGAGCATTGTACTGCCTATCTAACGCTAGAGGAGTGGTTTCCAGCTCTGAAATTATAATTGTATTAGCCTTTTTGGGCTGATCTCTATCCCTTTCCACTTTCTGGCTTAAAAACACATGTGTTTGCACATTTTTCACATCGTGCAGCACTGCGAGGCTACAGTTAAACTATTCCAGGTGCCAGAAAGTCTGCTCTTCAAATTTTCTCTTAGAACTAGCTGGTTTCTCAGTAGTAGCACTAAAATCTGAACCCCTGTGACTAGCACTTGCTCTAGAAACTGCTGGAAAGCACTAGGAAGCCTGAAAATGATTCAAGCACTCAGCTCTCCTTGTCAATAAGGAGAAATTAATCATAGGCACTAAACAGCCTATAATTGCAGAGTACCTTGCAAAGGTAAGAGAAAACAGCTCTTAAACTTTACAAAAAAACACCTAAACAGGCATGTCCACGGGTCAGCTTCCGGTGATTTCTCCTGTCCACCTGGTGAATCTGTGCATACTGGGGCAGTGCGGCAACTGCCTCATGTACACAGACAATCGTCTCCTCCTACCACCCAACACTACAACCTGAGAGAGATGCACTTACATAGCCAAACTGGAAGCTAAGCTTTCTCCAGCCAAGATTGAGCTAGACAGTCAAGAGGAGAAGGTTAACACCTGCATTACACCTCAAGCAACTCATAGCCCTTCAAAACCCACACCATCAACACCCACACATAGCAACACTAAACCCACATATGCGGAGGCCCTTAACATTAACCTGCCCAAGCAAAAAGGACCTCCAAAGCCGAATCGCAAACAAACACCAGTCATAACCAAAGTGACACATAGCTCACAACACCAGTGTGCCACCCAACAACAGCCCCAAAGGCAAGACAATGTACCCAACACTTTAGTCATAGGTGACTCCATAGTCAGGCACACTGATGTCCCACTCACCAGGCTGAACAAGAAGAAAATTACAGTCAGCTGCCTGTCAGGTGCCAGGATCTGCCACATAACGCATGCACTCAAGTCACTCCACAACAAGTACAAATACGACTCTGTCATTGTCCATGCTGGAGTGAATGACTTGAGACGTACCTCCCTGGACTACATGAAAAGAGACATGGAAGAGCTCTTGGATCATGTGACCCAGGCAGGTATGACCCTAGCCCTGAGTAGCATCCTGCCTTCGCCCAGAATGATACCACAGTATAAGGACAAAATGATAGACTTCAAAAATTGGCTAAGCTTCTGGTGTCATTCAAAGGGGATCCAGTATTTGTCTTCCTGGGAAGACATGATCGACAAACCACGATGCTTTGCCAGAGTTGCCTGCACCTGTCATCCCTGGGATTCAGGTTACTGGCTAAAGCTCTTGCCACCCCTATAGTGCCTTTTTTTTGGCAAGGTTCAAAGGAAAAAAACACCACCGTAACAGATACAAGCATGCAAAATCTGAAGGCAATGCTACTCAATGCTAGAAGCCTAAACCTCAAAATGCACTCTCTCGAGGCACTCCTAAAAATGGAGAACATCGATATCTGTGCAGTAACTGAGACCTGGTTCAAGGCTCCAGAGAGCACCCCTGCAATACCAGGCTACAATTCATACCACACTTTTCGGCCACAAAACCAAGACCGAAACACTAAAGCTGGTGGAGTGTCCATATTCACCAAGGATATTCACACCTCCAGGCTAGTTGCCCAACACAATGCATCTGAAATTCTCCAGGTGCAACTAACACTAGGTAAGACTGCAATCCAAACTGTAGCTTGCTACAGATCCCCCACCATGCCCCAAGATTCTCACTACACCTTTCTAAACATACTGGAAAATATTAAGATACAACCAAACACCCTAATACTGGGTGATTTCAACTACCCTGCCATTAATTGGGAAAACTACTCGGGTACCAACTCCTTTTCCCAATGGTTCTTGGAATTCATAAATTCCAACGCTCTGGATCAACTAATCCAGTGTCCCACCAGGGGAGCCAATATCCTAGACCTGGTCATTATCAACATGGGAGATAGATGCTCCACACCAGTGGTCACCCCCTCATTGGTCAGGTCTGACCATAAACAAATCACCTTTGACATCCACATCCCACCCCCACCCCCCAGTAAGGAAACCTCCTTAAAAAACTTCTCCAAAGCCAACTTCATGCTACTGAAGTCAGAAGTGACAAACTTCACAACACCCATGCAGACGGGATCTGGAAATTCAACTGCAGAATCCTACACTAAGGCACTGTACGAGGACATCCACTCGTGCATGAATTGTGCCATCCCAAATAGAACCAAGATGCACTTCTCCAAAAAAAGGAAGCCAATCTGGTGGTCCCCTGCTATAAACAAACTATACAACAGAAGAAAGAAACTGTTGCAGAAAAGAGGAAAATCCCAGGATGCAAAAAACTCTCTCATCAGCCACAGTAAGAAGCTGAGATCCCTCATAAAATCCTCAAAAGCAAGTAACGAAAATAAAATTGCCAAAGATTCCAAAGACAGCCACAAGGCATTCTATAGTTATGTCAAGAATCTAAATGGCAATGCTCAGTTCTGCTCTGAGCTACAACAGAATGGCATTAAATATACTGATCCCAAGGAAATTGCCAATATCCTGGCAGATCGATTTAGTGCCAACTTCACCCCCCTCTCACCCCCTAAAGGGCCCATCTCAATACCAAAAGATTGCCAAATTCCAATAATCACGGCCACACAGGTAGACACCGCACTCTCCAAGTAAGAATACAGCATCCATGGGACCAGATGACATCCCAGGCTGTGTACTACATGAACTACAAAATGAACTGGCACCTCACCTAAGTGTCATGTTTAATCATAGCCTCACCTCAGGCTTTGAGCCCAATGAGAGGTGCACAGCTACAGTTATCCCACCCCATAAGGGAGGATCCACCTTGGATCCCGGGAACTACCGTCCCATCAGTCTGACAAGCCTGATCTGCAAGGGCATGGAACGCATTATCATGGAACTTATAAACAAAGACATTGGCAAACTTCAAACACTGGGCCCCACCCAGTTTGGGTTTGTGAAGGGCCGTTCTTCTCTCCTGAATCTGACTGACTTCTTCAAATCAGTCTCCAGAGCTGTGGACGAGGGTAAGGTGGTCCACACAGCCTATCTGGACCTCATCAAGGCCTTTGACACCATCCCCCACTCTGGAATCATAGATAAACTTACTAAGCTGGGGATTGTCACTCGATGGGTTGCCAACTGGCTTACCGACAGAACCAGACTGTAAAAGTAGCCGACTCCAAATCCAACTCCAGAAAAGTGACAAGTGGAGTACCTCAGGGTTCAGTCCTGGGACCACACTTGTTTGGCATCTACTTCTCTGAAGTACAGGCCAACACTAAGGGACTCTGGCTAACAAAGTTTGCAGATGACTGCAAACTGGGAGCCATTACTGAATCCCCACATGATGTGGATATTCTACAAAAAGGCCTTACAGAAACAGATGCTTGGTGCCAGAGCCATGGGCTCAAGCTTAATGCCAAGAAATGTATAGTTATCCCCTTTGGAAAAAAAACATGTACCCATGAATTACCACATAGGTGGCAGGACACTAAACATCTAAAGTGTGGTGAGAGACTTAGGGACACAGGTGGACAGTGGTCTCACTTTCGATAACCACATCGCCACAACAGTCAGGAAATCCTTCTATGTGGCACACCTCATCACTAAGGGCTTTTCATCCAGAAAAAAGGAGGTCGTTGTCCCACTGTACTCATCCCTCATTAGACCCATTATAGAGTATAATGCCCCATTTGGTATGTACCTCACAAGACATCTGCAACAACTTGAAAGGCCACAGAAATACCTCACTAAAAGAATCACAGGCCTAAAGCAGATGCCATATGCTGACCGTCTAAAAAAACTCCAGCTATACTCTGTGGCATATCGTCTACTCAGAGGCAATCTCTGCTTAACATACAAGGCCATGCCAAACCCTGAGCTGTTGGACATGCTCCACTTAAAGAAATCCCAATCCCTCAGAGCCACACGCTCCAGGGATCTAAACCTTGTCATCACAATGAACAAAACATGCTGAGGGATAGGTTCCTGACCCAGAGACTCCCCATACTCTGGAATAGACTACCCATACATGTCAAGCAGAACGCCTCATTGGCCCTCTTCAAAAGGAACCTTGATAATTGGATGGGAGATAGGAAATTCACCCTGGGGATCATGTCAGTCGCCCTGCTAGACAGGGGCCCAGAGAAGTAAATATTGTGGGAAGAAATATCCAGGGAATTGTTATGGCTGGGCGTGCATAGGCCCTAGGGCCGACAGCCTAGTACCAACCTATGAACCTATAAAAATTAAACAGACTCACTCCATGGACCAAAAATCAACTCATCAGTGCTTACCCTTGTGGAAGATGCAGTCACTTTGTTTTTCCTTTGTTTTGCCTTTTGGGGTTATTTTTAAATTTGGATAGGCTGTTGTGTTTTGTGCTATGTATACATTTTGTGCATGCAGTTTTTATTTTATTTTTTAATAGTCTGAAAAACAAAGCATTAAGTTACTTTCATATAGACATAAATATTTAATCTAACAGGTTTTTAGTCATCCATCTGTAATGTTCTGGTTTATAATAGGATTGTGTTTAGTTGCCTAGTTAAACGGCCATTACGGGATAAACTGTTACTCAAGTCAAAAGTGAAAGCTAGCAAAACCATCAGAACACAGTTTTAAAAATAAACAGATTCTTCCCAGTAATCATGGACCCTCCAACATTTTACACAAACACTTCTTGAGCATTTCTCCCCGGGCCACCGCTGAAAACAGGCTCTGTGGAACCTAGTCGGACTTTCCCGGTCAACAAATGATAAATAAAATAAAATAAATAAATCTTAGTGAGGTAAAAAATAGATGTTTGTCACATCTTTAATGTTTTATTAGATGACTGTTCCTTCTAGAAAGTGTATTCCCTTGCCTTTCTGTTTAAATATAAATGTTGCTTCAGTTCTGTTCAATGTCTCTTTATCAGGTGAGTTCCCTGGCTTGCTCCTAGTTGGAATTCTGTTTTGAAATTCATATCTAAACATTGTTAGTGATGATTGTTCAAAAAACAAACATGGACATGCAGAATTCTTGCACCATCTCAACATGCTGTTTAATTGTTCATGAGTTTGTACGTAAATATTAGGCAGATTATAAAAAGCTTAGCCAATTACTAGAGGTCAGAATCAAACTCTGTACTTTGTAGTTGTGAGGTAAAAGCCTTAATCATTATGCCCTCCTGGAGATATGAAGAATCACAGCTGCACAGGTAAATAACACACTCTCCAAAGCCAAGAACACAGCATCCATGGGACCTGACAACATCCAAGGCTGCATTCTACACAAACTACAGAACGAACGGGCACCCCACCTAAGTACCATGTTTAATCATAACCTCACCTCAGGCTTTGTGCACACTGAATGGTGCACAGCTACGGTTATTCCATTCCACAAAGGGGATCCACCACAGACCCCGGAAACTACCACCTCATTAGCCTGATGAGCCTGGTCTGCAAGGCCATGGAATGTATCATCATGGAACTTATAAACAAAGACATTGGTAATCTCCAAACTCTGGATCCCACCCAGTTCAGGTTTTTAAAAGGCAGATCATGTCTCCTAAACCTGATAGACTTCTTTGAAGCAGTCACCAAAGTGGTACATGAGGGTAAGGTGGTTCACACAGCCTATCTAGATCTCGCCAAGGCTTTCGACACCATCCCACACTCTGGAATTATAGATAAACTCACTAAACTAGGTATAAATCCCTATGTCACAAGATGGGTTGCCAACTGGCTCACTGACAGAACCCACACTGTGAAAGTAGCAGACTCCAAATCTGACTTCAGACCAGTGACAAGTGGAGTACCACAGGGTTCAGTCCTGATTGATACCTACCTCTCTGAAATACAAGCTAAGACAGAAGGTCTTTGGCTAATGAAGTTCACAGATGGCTGGAAACTAGGAGCCATAGTCAAAACTCCAAACAATGTGGACATCCTACTAAAGGGCCTTACTGAGACAGATGCCTGGTGTCAAAGCCATGGCGTCAAGCTCAATGCCAAAAAAGTGCATTGTCATCCCTTTTGGTAAAAATTCTGTACCCATGAACTATCACATAGGCGGTAGTCTACTTAACACCGAATGTGTGATAAGAGACCTTGGGACACAGGCAGACAGTAGTCTCTCCTTTGATAATCACATTGCCACAGTAGTCAGGAAATCCTTCTACGTGGCACACCTCATCAAAAAACGTTTCTCATCCAGGGAAAAAAGAGGTCATTGTTCCCCTCTACTCATCACTCATTAGACCCATTATAGAGTACAAAGCCCCTTTTGCTATGTACCTCACAAGACATCTACAACAACTGGAGAGGCTGCAGAAATACCTCACAAAGAGGATTACCGGCCTCAAACAGATGCCCTATGCAGATCGTGTCATAAAAACTCCAGCTTTACTCTGTTGCATATCGCCTACTCAGAGGCGATCTCTGCCTAACATACAAAGCTATGTCAAACCAAGAGCTGCTGGACATGCTCCACTTAAAGAAATCCGAATCCTTCCAAGCTACACACTCTAGGGACCTAAACCTATATTCCTGTCCCAGAGACATCCCATACTCTGGAATAAACTACCTATCTATATCAAACAAAGTTCCTCATTAGGACTCTTCAAGAAAAATCTTGATGATTGGATGGGAAATAGGAAATTCACCCCAGGGATCACTTCTGTGGCTCTGCTTGACAGGGGCACAGATAAATAATTTGCTTGGGTGGCAAAAGCCAGGGTACCTTTTTGGCTAGGCTTATAGAGGCCCTAGGGCCAATAGCCTAGTACCTACCTATGAACCTACGAACTCTTGACTATAGTTTATCAGCTTCGACGAAACAATCTGGGGACTAATTGTCTACTATTTACCTGTGAATGTATAATGACATATAAATCAGGCACCATGCAGACAATAAATTAATCTCTTTTGTAGTGGATGCAAATGTTTACAGCTTTGAGGGAGAATGTACTCCTTGCAGCGTAAATTCAAAGTATTGTGGTGTATCTTCAAGAAAAAAATGAAAACGAACAGATTTGTCATAGGAAGATGGAAGCTCAAAGACCCTTCCAGTAACAAAACGGGAGGGTGGCCTAATGGTTAAGGTGTTTTCCTTGCAAGCACAAGGTGCAGGGTTTGAGTCTCACAAGGGATAATTGGCTAAGCTTAAAATGTCTCGCAAGGACAGTTAGCTTAGTACTAATCTCTCTATCTATCTATTCATAAATGCATTTGTTTTGACATACATACATCAATAAGACAAGTATGCAGGGATTTCTTAGCCAGCCAGTTGAGAGGAAACCATCCAGTAACAGGCAAGAAGGTTCCTGGGAAGAAATAAACAATAAAGTCGCTGAGTAACAGATTCTCAAAATATCAAACTGGAAAGAGACTTCTGGTAGTAATGGGGGCCCAATGCATGATGCAGGGGGATAAAAACCTTCAACTGTCACCTAAATAATGGAGGATAAAATGAGGATGGGTGGGAAAGAGTGACCAACACAGGCCTACCTATCCTGGGGGGCAGAAACGAAATCTGGACAGCAGCATTGCTGACACCTACTGGAAACATATACATGGCATGTATCAGATGTCTAGAGACATATGTTTGGCCATTTCCAGCCATATGCATGCTAAGAAGAAGATATCACATCTTGGCAGTTCGTAGCAGTCCCCACTTCAGCATGAGCATAAATGGCAGTTGGGGGGTGGTACTTACTAAAAAAAAAAAAAAAGTTTGATCTTAGACAGATGACTTCTTGTAGGGCTCAGTCCTCACCCCCAGACTGGCCATACCCCAGTCTAGTATATAGTATCAACAATGAATGGGCTGATGAAGTTATTGGGAGGTTTTAAGGTTAAGCAGATACTGGAGAATATGTGATACAAAAAAAGGTTTCCTGTAACACTGGGAAGATTCATGTCTTTGCATGGATCCCCCTCCCCTTAGGTTTATGTGTACCTAATCATTTTGTAACCTAGCGTCATACTCAGGGCCATAGCTCTT